>NC_133655.1:179288363-179588363 GCF_009905375.1 Apium graveolens
CTTCATCTTCTGAACCTCATCACCTTCTCATTTGGCATCCTCAGAATTTATCCTTTCATCACGACGGCCTGCCTGGACATCACGCTTTAATATTTAATCCATCCCTTAGAATAATATCAAATCCTCTTATCTTCCATGATATTAATTTTTTCACAACTTATTACCAGAAATTCCACTTCAACTATTGGGACTCACTTATTTAACAACTACACATTCTTGACTTGCTAGTCCTTTAATCACAATCCTATCAATTCAACAGGGTAATTCCTCTTATCAACAAAACCTTGGGAGCTAAACAATTAGGTTACTCTCACATTTTTCAATACTTTAACATATAAAGTATCCACGATAACCATTCACATCACCACATCCGTATTCTGAATAACATATTTCACAGGAAAATCGCAGTTTCTCGTTCTTGGAGACGTATTCCTCATTGGAGTAATTCCCTTGATTCTTAGTACATCTCTGACTGGGCTAGTGATTTGCAATTTTATCATATGCCCTTGTTTCCTTTCTAATATGAGAGGTAGATGAAAGTTCATCTGCTTGGTTCATAATACGTTGATTTCTGTTTAAAAACCTCTTGCAAAGAACGACAGTACAACGAAATGACTAGAAGAATTCAAAATTCACAAAAATTAAAGTTGAAAAGAAAGAAAAAGTAAGGATATGAATATGAATGAGACAACCCCATTAGTACTTAAGATGGCCAGTCTTTCATACCATATGGCATACAAACATGATTAGGTGGCGTCCCACCCGACTCTTCGTCATTCTGACAAAGGGTTCACCATAACACTGTTTGTCCCAATCAGGAAGCAAAGCTTGAGGAAACAATTAAATTTGAAAGGAATGCAATATCCTCCTTTTTTTGATATCATCATAAGGAGTTTATTTAAGAAAAGAAGTTCATACTTATTTAGAAATCTAAAAGGAATATACGCTGTAATATTGAAGACAAGAATGATACCATTGGTTACCATCCACATTTCACATGTATTCATCTTTCGAGCTTGTTCGATCATATCCCAATTGCGTCATATAACAACTTTAGAAGGTCTGCTGAAATGTCTTCGGAAACCAGCATTATAATGAATTCTTACTTGCTAAGTTTTGCGTCTTTAACATCGCACTTACACGTATAATACCTTAACAATTCGATCATAATGGCGTTCCTACCAGGTAACTTCGAGATTCCTCTTTTAATTTAGAATAACCACGTACCATTCAACATAACGATCCTTTTGTTAGTAATATTCTGCTTTTAGAGAGGTCTGGAAATCTTTTCAATCTTCTGCGATCACGCTCCGGCTTCGGTTAAATCAATGAATTCTTCGAACTCTGATAGTCCTAGTAATTGAATATATAGTTACTCCGTACGCTGATTCTGTTGTAAATTTTATCAAACAATACTTGCACTTTACTATTAGGAATAATCAACTTCTTCATAATCATAGGTTACTTCGTTCTCAAAATTAGCAATATTAAGTCTAAAACAGCATCCTTCCAGGTAATCCGGGCTTTCTAACAAACAATAAACTCAAATAGTAACTTGACAACCAATGTTTAAAAATTATTTTATTCGAAAGGCTTTTAGAAATTTGTAAAGGAAAATCTTTTTCGAAAACTTGTTTAAAAAGTTGGAAAATCACAAACCTGATTGTCCTTACTATATGTGTTGGTTGTTGTCCTTCCGACCTATAACAAGGTACCAAATTAAAGAAACAATCACATAAAGGCCCGCTCACTTCAATCTACCTTATCTCCTTCATCGTGTCCACTTACCTTCCTTAATCGACGAAAACTTCAATTGTGGTCGCACATTATCTTATTCGTAGCTTCACATCAAGGCTCACATACTGGTGATACTCCCGATATTATCATTGCAGTAGTTAAGTAGAATAGGCTATCCAATAGTCAACAAGTCTATTTCATAGAACAAAGTTTGCTCGTATCACATCACATCATTACTTTACATATCACATTTATCATAGCACCATCATTTAATTCCACAAAAATTCCAGATTTATACCTTTCTCTCTTACTCTTTCAAGATTCATCTAGTTCATCCCATAATTATTCAAGGGTGGCTTAGTCACTAAGGCTTCTTTTAACCCGATAACAGCTATCCTCTGAAACACTTAAATCTCCTCTCTAAACTTCTTCTCACCTTTATTTATATCTCAAGCGCTCACCATTTACTGTAGCTCTCAAATCCATCCTCGTAGGTACAATCGCTTCATAGGACAAGTTCTAGACTGGGGGTATAGAACAGGATGTAGGGTAAACTAAAGAGATACACTCACAGCCGAATGTCCAGTAAAACAAGAATAAACAGATGGAGGTTCTTGAATAGGTAATCTCGTATCAAGAGGTGGAAAATTAGCGTAGAATAGCTTGAAGAAGTACAACCGTTATAACAGAAGGTAATACCATTAATGTTGGTGGAGGAATAAGGTGCAAATCTAATCTGAGAAAAGATGACGATCCTCAAATGGAAAGCTCCAGATGATCAAATGACATCGGGAAATCAAGATCTGCCATTGCCGTTGTCTGGAAATCACGTCGCAAGTTAAGAATCCTGAATCGCAATATGAACCGTGCCGGAGACCTACTATACCATCGCACTCAACCTCACAACGTCTTATCTTTCTATTTTCTATTCCTATTCCTAACCCTCTACCCAATCCCGACAATCTAGGCTTGTTTCAGTGACTTATAACCTGTAGCTCTGATACCAACCCGTGGCACCCTCCAAACCCGGGTCAGAAGTTTGGGGTCCACAACACAAACACAATATATCAACCTGTATATGAAATATTAATTGCAATGACCCTGCTCTATGAAACCATGGATCGCAACAGGTTTAAGTATGAAAACAAGCCACAACCTTAACTTTTATTACAACGTACCAAATTTCCCTTTATTTAACTTACAACTGATAATAAAAGTATTCTTACAATTTGACTATCTCTCTACCCCATGAAGCTTCTGCTAGCTTAATCCAACTCAACTGAAACCTTAACCCGCATTTGGACTGAGAAACTTCACTATCATCCATATCCTTTTCAACTGTAACATATAAAAAAGATTCGCAAGAGTGAGCTAACTAGCTCAGCAAGCTATGATAACGATAACTGATGTTAAACAATGATCAAATGAAATGATTCAAAGGAATCAAGTTTCTTTTTAACTAATCATTAGAATTGGATATTCATTTTAAGTTTTAAGAACCAAGGTTAGGCTGCTGATCAGTCACGCACTAACCCCGAGCAAGCACACAGTACTGCTCTAGTTACTGGATCCAAGGCACACATTGGCCTAACTTGACCATTGGTATGGTCTGACCACGAATCTGGTCCACATATATAAAAACTATCCAATCCTAAAGTAATTCAATACGATAACAATGTGATTCAATAAAACAAGATCATAATCAATGATGGTTAAACATTTGCATAAAAATGTAAGGAAACTCATGGATATCTCAAGGGTATATCAGGGTATGTATAAGAAACGGTTTTTAGTTTGTATAAGGGTCAGGTATTTGACCAGTAATGATTTTTCAAGATATGGTTATTTGGTTATTAAGAATGATTGGAGTATAAAAGTTTCTGTATTTTCAAATCATTCTCTTTCAGTGGGTGTTTGGTAGTTATACCTTTGGGAAGTAGTATTATATTTATATGGTTTGGTGTCTGAGGATCAACAAAGGACGGATTACAAAGAATAAGGCTTATGGCTCAAGATCAAGAAAATCAGGGTTCAAGGTTAAATGGTTTGAAGCTCTTACAATATAAAACATGAGTTATTTTGTATAATATCGACATGTTATAAAACAGTTCGAAAACATTGGTAATATATATCTTGAAGAAAAGTTCAGAAATACTTGCCTTACAAGGCTTTACTACTATTACTGATCAACTCTGAGCCGACTCTGCTGCTCAGGCTCTAATGTCCAACCACTAGATCCCATTGTATTCGATTTCGACACTCAGGTCTTTCTGTTGAGACTCTACTGAGCTCGTCGACTGACCACTAAGTTATCTTTAGTCCATCGTTCACTTTCAAGTTCCCGGCTATAACCTACAGGGTCGAAATACCCTACGTTAGACATCTAGGTATGCTTGACATATCCTTGATACCAATTTAACGAATGATATTCAAACCCGACTCGTAATTATATACATTATTACAATACATGCATCAGTTAGGGTTCACGTTTTCGAAAATCGATTCGGCGTTCTTTTTCAGAAAGTATGTATACTTGTTATCGTATGAAATTAGGGTTATTGGTTTTGGCAAATCGTTTCACTACAATGTACAATTAGGTTTTGTATAAAACATACGTTTATGTATATACTTATACTCGCTCGACATCCCGATAATCCCCGGATAAGCTCCCGTGTTTTCGTAGTTCGATTTCCCGGAAATCGGGCAGCGTCTCCTTTGTTTATCGGACTACCCGTCGAAACAATTCGACGTCAACCAACAATAATCAAATTCACAACAATCACAATCCAACAATCCAATCACAATCCAATTATCTACCCAACTTTGATATAACATAAGATTTTCACTTCAAAAATTAATTCACGCACTAAATTTTATTTTAAAAATTTTAGGACTCAGATTACATCATCACAGTCCACTATCCGCTCGTAAAAACTCATCGCGGATGGCGGCAAAATCCATTGGTGCCCGATAAATTCGGGTGTCCAAATGAAATTCACCGATAAATTTTATTTTGTCCGCATAAAATATCGAATTTATTTCATTAAAATATTCAAATAGGTTCCTGCAAAATTTAAGAAACCCGAATCAAAATTGCATACAACCGGAATAGCAGGACAACAATCGGAAAACAATAATAGCAACATAGCCTTCGGTCCAATTAAACGATGCGTACATACATACACATGCGTGTATGTATGCAATCAACAAAAACTAAACTGGGAAAATCAGAAAGTACCAAGGCGGAGCCAGCAACGGAAACAATAACAGAAAAAGGAACAGGAGCAACTATGGTACCGGAACAACCGTGGGTTCGCCGGAAACCATGGCGGTAGCTCGGAGACAGGAAACAAGGAGAAAAATTAAAGAAAGAAAGAGGAGAGGGAGAGACTGCCATGAGAGAAACAGGGAAGCTAGAGAGAGAGTGGAACAAATCGAAGGGGAGGAGATGAGATCGCCGGGAAAGAAGAAAGAACAGGGCAGGGGTATATTATTATTTTGTTCTTTATTTATAAGGCATCACGTGTCCACGATTCTACTGAAACTACGACACGTATATTTTTGAGATAATCACGAAAGTCCTGAGACTCAATTTGCCGATATTTGATTTTTAAACGAATGATTTAAAGGCGATAATAAACCAAAAATTTACCAAACTAGTTTTAAAATTTTATAAAAATCCCGAAACTAATAAAATAAAATTTTCATAATTTTCAGAGCACTTTTGAAACGCAACTCGTATCTGCATTTCACAATTAGCGAACCAAACTGTATTTAAAACAAATTCAGAAAATTGCGAAAATAGTCTTAAAATACTACAAATATCCCGAAGTTTATAAAAACATAAATTTTGAAATTTTTAAACAATTTCTAAAACGCAACTTGTACCCGCTTTTATCAATTAAACGAATCGACACGCGGGTGAAACTGACTTCGAAAATTCCCAAAATAATTTTAAAATTCTCAAAATAATACGCACTTAATAAAATATTAGTTTCATGATTTTTGAAGATTTCCATAATTAAATATGGATTTTACCACTAAACACACTCAGAAAATCATTTATAATTAACGAAGTATTGATTTCTCAATTTTATAAAATCCTAAAAATAGTTAGTGTAATTATAAAATCAAAAAACAATTTTAGAGATACTTCAAATATATAAATAAATTTGCATTAAATCCACTTTAAAAGTGAAACAATTCAATACAGTCCATTAATTAATCATGCGGACAACCCAATACATCATAAATCACATCTAGATAATAATCAAACAACACATAGCGGTCAAAACTAATACACATATTTATTTAATTAATAATTTCCATGATAATCACCTATTTATATAATTCAAAAACACACGAGTCGTTATATTTGGCTTCATGAAATGAGGTAAATTGAGTTTAGGAATTGGTAGACTATCCCAGTCTATTGGCTCATCCTTTGGAATGATAGGTTTACCATGGAAATTCTTGGATGGATTTATCTTAAATTCTTCATGTGCCACAGAGGGCATGGATGTTTGAGTTGTTGCAGAAGTAGACTTTTTGGGAAACTGATCTTCCAATTCCTCTTCATCAAAGTTTACTTTTCTCTTGGAATAAAGTTTGTATCTAACCCTTCTTTTCTGCTATGGTTCTTCTTGTATTTTCAGATCCTTAGATCCAGTGGTTTCAGATGGTTGTTCAGGAATTTATTGTATGGGTTTCACAGCTTGCAACTTGGCCAAGATAGCAGCTTGCTCCTTCTTTTGTTTAAGCTTTTAGTATCTAGAACAACTTGCTTCTTTTTTTGCTTCAATCTTTCTTTTCTTCTCTTTTTGCTTTAGCAAATTGAGGGTGTCCAGCCACCACACAAATTTCCTTACCATTTCTGAAAACCTTGGCAATTCTCCTTTTTAGAGCTGAATCTGGAGGATCTTTGTAGAATTCTATAGACCCGGCCAACAGCTTCTTCTCATCAGGCTTTGGTTCTCATACACTGTGTCCAAAGGGTTCTTGAGTGAAGACTTTGGGTAGTTCACCTTTGGCTTCATGATTAGTTCTGCCTTTGGGGATTTGATGCAAGATGTTTGGCCTCTCTCTAGATAGTTCATGCTCATATCATTCACAGAAATTTGCCTGACTTGAGAGTGATGAATGACTGATTTTTCTGGCTTCTTTGCTAGACCAAATTTCTTTTGATTATCCTCATCAATTTTCTCCCAGATGATTGGACTAAACTGCTTCTTCTCAGCTGCTCTCAAAGTGGCTTCTGCTTCATTTATCAGATCAATGCTATCTTTAGCAGGTGGCTTTATGAAAGCAATTGTTGGCACAGTTGCTTTACTCACTTGAATGTTAAGCACTTTTTGCTCCCCCTCGCTCCTAGAACTCTCTTTCTCCCTCTTTTTGTTATCAGCAAGTTGAGTAGAGGAGGAGGTCTGTGCAGCCACCAGTTTCTGAAGCAAGTCTATTTATTGAGCTTGGTGTAGATTGATTGCTGTAAGAGAAGCTTTCATAGAAACCATTTTTTTGTCCAAGGAATCCACCTTGGTTGCAAGATCAGAGTTTTTCCTGAGCTGTCTTTTGATGTCAAGCATTGTGGCTTCTGGAAGTTTAGCTTCCAACTTGTTAGAGATGTCTTTCTTAAGTTGATCAACTTCATTTTTGATGAGGGAGACATTTTAACTTTGTTGGTAGCCAGAGATTTGCTGTAGTTGGAGAGAAGCAAGATGTGCTTGCAGAAGCTTTTTAGTGGTAGCATTTGTGGTTGATTGAAGTACAGATTGTGTTTGGCTGATAAGTTGGACGAGTATGGTCTTGAAATGTTGATCATCACAGTTCTTGGAGAAGGCCCATGACGACATGCTTGATCTGGAACTAGGGCCTACTTCTCCCCCTATGTCCAATGGCTCTTCTTCACTTTCTCCACCCTCACCTCCAAAGAATTCTTCTGAGCCACCAGTCTCATAATCAATATCACCAGCTGTTGAGGGCAAAGCTGGGATGGCATCCTTAGCTCTTTGCATGGACTGTGTGGTGTGCACCAAATTGAGCATTCTTTCTGCATTGTCATTGCCCTGTCCAGCTAGAAGTTGATATGCTGGAACAGGGAGAGTAAATTTCTCAGCATCCAAGGAGGTAGAATCTATAACAGCTTGAGTTTGCTGAGATAGTCCCTCCCCGTCTGCATCTTGGACATTCATTAACTCACTTACAATGACTCCCTTATATCTCCAGTACCTGCATTTCTCTCATTTTCTCTCTTTTCTTGCATCAAGGTCTCACCTTGGCTCCCCACCCTCACCTTCACCATCTAAGGTGGGACTCCTCACACTCACTTTTGCCAGTCCGAAAGAAATGGACTACCATTGGATCACTCTTTTCCTCTCCTTTTTCCTGGGAGCAACCCAGACTCTCACTCAAGTCACCACCTTCCCTCAATCCTAATAGTGATTGCACAATTACTAAGTCATCTGCATTTGTAACTATAGTTGAACTTTGGAGTTGTGCAAGACACCCGATGGATGAGAAATATCCATCGGGTTAGTAATTTGACTATCCGACAGATGACTGCTTAGGCACATCCGTCGGGATACAATCACTACTCGAAGGATGAACAATATCCATCGAGTGAGTAGAAATGAATGAGTGTGGAGTGGAGACTATTGTAGACTCTGTGCAGATTGATGAAAATTTTGGTACAAATGTCTCAACAGTCTCAGAAAGAAATGGCAAGTGAGCCAACAAATCATCTAAAAGATGATGCTCACTTGCATGAATTTTTGGCTTCTCCAACAGAGTTAAAGATGGAGAATATGGTTGAGATATTTGAATCATGTCAACATCCAAAGAGTGTGTGGGAGATTTTGGTGTTTGAGGTATTTCAATTTGTATAGATTTTGGTTGTGACTCCATATTTGTTGGAGTCACATCAATTTGACTTTGAGATGGTGCAGTGACTGGGTCTTTAGCTCCAGTTTGCACTATGTGTGTACCCTGTGCATCCCCAAGTGTTTTAGTTTCTTCTTTCTTGTGTAAGTTTGTGGTGAACTTGTGTCCCTACCCCTTTTATTCTGTGCTCCTGGTTGAGAGCTTGTTTCAATAGTTACATCCTTTTGGGAGGATGAAACTAGAATTGAGCTTTTGTCCTTATTAACAACCACAGTTTGTTGGGAAACTGTGGTGTGGCTAGGTTTAAGTACACTATGCTCACCATGCTTATTCTTAGGGCTTCTTTGATTTTCATCCTGTCCCTCACCTGTCTTTCCCACCTTCACACTCCCCCTTTGTGTTTAGTGGATTTTACAACTGACATTTTTTTAGAGACGCTAGAGGGGGCTTTCTTTGTCTTATTTTTGAAACTTTGGTTTTGGTAGCTTGGGTAGGCACCTGTCTGGTCATTGACATGGATGCCACTGCTACACTAGAAGGCAAAGAAATGTTGAGGTGGAAAAGTAGAGACAGTTGAAATTACCTCACTTACCTGAGGTGCCTCCATTACTGGAAAGTAGAAGAGTGGCACCTCTTTGTGGTGATCCCTCTATTGAGATCTACAATAATTCTTCTTTCTTGAGCCCAACAATTTAACTTGTTGGTTGGGTTCTCAATTACAATGTCCTCACAGAGGTGGTCAGCAAGCATCATGAAAATCTAGCATAATAAACACTCTTACCCCTCTTATTAAGCTCCCCCTAACTTAAACCCCAACTCAAACAGGACTAGATCACTAAAATTGAAGTGTTTATCAGTTACTAGCATGTAAAAACATGTTGAGCATGGAGATATTAATAGAATCAAAATTGCTAATTATATCAGAAAATACTTTAGTAACTACATCACACAGGTAACTCCATTCTTTCCTAAGACCCAATCTCCTAATTTCACTTAATTTGGAGATGGTGAGTGCATAACCATGAAGTTTAACATGTTAACAATATCAGTGTCTGTATGTGTGGTAGTGACAGTATTATCAGGAATCCTAAAGCATGCTTTAATAATGTCCTATTAACATAAATTCCTTACGTTTAATAGTGAAAGTGATGGTCTTGTCAGTTGAGTTGTACACCGCAGTTGTCCATATTTCCTCCATAATCTCACAGTAGATAGTGGGAGACTCTAGCATGGCATAATTGAGCTTACAGCCTTGCACACAATCCATCATTTTATGGTAGTCGTCAGACTGTTGAATCTCCTTATTCACCAGAGCTGTGAAATTGTTCTTCTCATAAATAAAGCCAGTTTGAGACATGATTTTGACGACTGGTGCCATTGTTAAAGAGTAAAAATTGCAGAAAGAGAGAGGGTAATTGCTTTTGAGAAAGAAAGAAGTTAGAGCAGATGAATTGAGAATGATAAAAGAAAAGTAATGAAAATGAATTTTGCTTTTATACTCTCTCAAAAATAAACTGACAAAGGTAAAAAAGAACCAATCAAATTTGCCCAAATAGCCGTTTAAATTAAAATAAACTGTCAAATTCTATCAACCATCCGTAAAAATATACTTAAAACTGTAAGTAAACTCGATGGATGATGTTCAGAGAATTAACGGCCATGATTTGGACAACTCGACGGATGAGGATAAAACATTTGATCCGTCGGGTTATTGAAATAATCCAGAAAAGTAATTGATTTTTAGATATTCTATTCCGACAGATGATCAAACTCGATGGATAATGATCATCCGTCGGGATGTAAATTTTGACTTAGCCAAAATTTCATCCAAGGCAGAAAAATCAATTAAATTTCTGGCTGCATTAAACTTGCAAAAATATCTGAAATAATACAAGAATAATTAAGCATACCTAACTCACTTACCAACCTTGAAAAGGTGGATTCATCCAGTGGCTTGGTAAATATATCTGCAAGTTGTTTTTCACTTGGAACAAAATGTAGTTCCACGGTACCATTCATTACATGTTCCCTAATGAAATGATACTTGATGTCTATGTGCTTTATTCTTGAATGCTGTACTGGATTCTCAGTATTGGCAATTGCACTTATGTTATTACAGAAAATAGGAATTCTTTCCACTTGTAGACCATTGTCTAGCAATTGGTTTTTCATCCACAAGATCTGTGCACAGCAACTACCAACAGCAATATATTCAGCTTCTACTATAGAAGTAGAAACTAAATTTTGTTTTTTACTGAACCAGAACACTAGCTTGTTTCCTAGAAATTGACAGGTTCCTGTTGTACTTTTTATCAATTCTACAACCTGCATAATCTGCATCTGAATAACCAGTTAGATCAAAACCAGAATCTCTGGGGTACCTGTTATTCCCAGTGGACTAACAATGAGATTTACAGAAGGGGGGTTGAATGTAAATCTCAAAACTTTTTCAAGTTTTGAGCAGTTTCTAAGGCTAAGTGTTTAAGTGAACAAATGTGTGTGAATTGCTTGAAGCTGATACAGACAGATATATATTCAAACACAAATGTAAAGAACACAAAGAACTTAAAAACTTTTCTGGTGGATTTGTTGTTCCACCAGAGATGTGTTATTTCAGAAAATCTGTGATTCAAAGAATTAAATCACAGTTGCTTCCTAGTACAAACTAGATGATTTTCTCTCTTGATATTTCTAAACAGCTCAGGAAAATTCATATCTAATTACTAGCTGCTACTTGGTTTATATAACACCAAGTTTACAAGTGAAGACAAAACTGTAAAATACAATTGAAAGGATTCTTCACATGTATCTTCTTCATTTCTCTATCCAATGCAATCTAGGATAATCTGTGAATCTTTGAATACTTCCTTGTTTGCATCAGAATGGGAATGCTGCATTTCTTGATTCCTCCTAGAGGCTTCCACATTCCAGTTTGTCTCTGTCAACCCATGTGCCTCTGTCAGCTTGTGAATTGTCACTATCAACTGCTAATGAACCAAGCATCCGTTGAAGCTTTCATCCGTTGATGCCTTATCCATTGAGGCTTTATCCGTTGAAGCTTTATCCGTTGATGCATTATCAGTTGAAGTCTTTATCCGTTGAAGCACTTATCCGTTGAAGGTCTTCAATATCCGTTGATACTTCTTCACTTATACAAAATTACAAGGCATGAAATATTTACAATTAGCCCTCCTATTTTATATATTAGTAGTCAACATGACTGATAATTTCCTACAACATCTAAGAATTACAACTTGAAACCAGAGAATGAAATGTGCTACAATACTAAACTATTGCTAAGTAAAGCTACTCCTTCAACGGATAGCCAAGATGGTCTTATCCGTTGAGGCTACAACACTAGATTCTACTTAAGTGTTTTGTTTAACTTATCATCAAACTGATACACATATTCCTAACAATCTCCCCCTATTTATGTCTACTAGAACTGTAGGCATAAATTTGGGTTTAGCTTGATGATAACAAAACACTTGACAAATATATTAACTGTAATAAAGCAGAAATTCAAAAGTGCTACAAAAATGTGTATGCTGAGATGGAATTGAAGAGTTACATTATTTCCAAGGGTGCTCCTTTAGCCTGAGCAATTACTTCTTTTCCTTTGATCCCTGTTTTCTTTCCTAGCCTCCTGTCATTCTCCTCTATTTGAAGTTGAAGTTGTCTGTAGAATTCAGCTTCATCTTCTTCATTGATGTCCAACTTAGATTGCATATCCTTGAGAGTTTCATTACTGGCAATCTTGAGCTGATCTTCAATTCTGAAAAATCTTCTGACCTTTGTTGTCTCTGAACTCCATCAACCAATGAGGTGATTTGTGAATTGTAATTCCTCTTTCTTGAATGAGTAAAGTTCTAGGCAAAGCATTGGGCTCCCTCCAAGTTTTCCTTATGTTGGCAATCTTGTTGAGAATCTCAGTCTTGGCAGTCCTGGTAAAGCCAGAATCCTTTGTATGGCTGAGTAGACTCTAATCAAGGTAGAGTAGCCTTCATTCAGAATTCTGTAAAGAGGCCAGGTTCTTTCCCCATCTCCTTTGTATTTGAACACTAGTCTTTCTGGTAGCTGTCTGTAGGCAGCTATTCCCCTTACTTCCTCCAGCTCATCCAGATAGAGTTCAATGTCTGAAAATTCTTTTATGTCACAGATGTGAACATAATCATCTTTAGAGGCTTGAGGTTTAGGCTTAGGCTTCTGTGTGAATTTAATTGAGGCTCTAGAGGGTGTGGATTTGATTCTTCTTTTCTGCTTCTTTGATGGTGGAGAAAGGTTAGGGAAGGTGGGCAATTTGATGGTGTCCCAATCATTGGTTTCCTCATTGGGAATGATTGTTTCACCATGAATGTTCATGAAGGGGTCAGGCACAATGGGTTCAGGAATAGAGGGGTAGTGGTTTGGATATTGAATTGGGTTCTTATCAGTCTTATCTACCATTTTCTCTTTGCATTGACCTTCTTTCTGTTCCCTTTCTGCCATTCTTCTCTTCCCTTACTTCTTTCCTCCATCTCAGTACCAACCATGATCCCCCATAGCTTCATCTTCACTTTTGTCCTTCAATTTTCTTTCTGTTCTTCAGCCTGACTTGACTTTAACTGTTTTTCAAGCTTTGCTTGTGCTCTTTTGTCAGCCGTTAGCTGTTTGGATTCTTCCTTCAACCTTCTGGTTTCTTCCCTCTTGGCTATTGAGAATTTGCGATGTCCTTGCATCACACATATGCTCTTTCCCTCTCTGAAGATAATAGCCATGTTTCTCCTTACGCCACATCCATGGTCTCTTTGAGATATGAGATACTTCTACCCAAAAGCTTGTCCTCATCAGCCTTTGGAAGAGGAAAATCCACTTCTTTCAGAGGATTCTTTGTAGAGTCCTTATTGGATCTGTTGTGGGCTTGAGGACCATAGGTTTCAAATCCTTGGAAGAAGTCTCTCCAACCTTATTCCTCCCTACTGGCTTGAGTTCCATAATAATTGATTCCACTTTGTTGCTGTGCTTCACAGATTGTGATTGAGAAGTTGTAGAACCAAATATTTGTTGCATCTTTTCATCAATCTTCTTCTTTTGCTCTTTGACTTGCAATTCAGCTGCTCCTATCTGGATTAGATCAATTCCATCAAGCTTTCCTTTGATTTGAATAATTGGAGAAGTGGTGATGACAGGAACTAGCACTTGAGAAATTTGAACTGTTGTTAATGGCTCTCCTTCCCCTTTCCCTTTATTCTCCCCTTTTTGTTATCATCAAGGTAGGAGTCAAGCCTTGTGCATTGGCCAGCTGCATGAGTAGATTTATTTGAGTTTGTTGATTCTGAAGAATTGTGACCATAGAATCTTTCAATGATTTGAACCCTGTTTTCCAATCTGGCCAGTCTCTTGTCAGCATCAGATTCTTTCCTCAGTCTCCCCAACAAATCTTGCATAGTACCATAAGGTATGACTGAATCCAACTTCTCAACATTGTAGGATTTCAGATCAGCAATGTCATGTTTGAGCTCATCCACACTTAGATTTTGTTGGAAATGCTGCAACTGCAAGAGATGCAGAGATTCCAGATGAGCTTGAAGAATTGCCTTGGTACCAGCATCTGTAGTCTCCTGAAGGGCCTGCTGAATTGTCATGACTTGTCTAATCAAAGTGACACTAAACTCTCTTGGTGTTGATGCTTTTGCCCATGCCTCATTCAGGAAGATCAGGAACAGAACTTGGGCCTGCTACTCCCCCTAAGTTCATGCTCTCATTCAAAGAATTAGAGTCATCATCATTAGAAATCACTCCAAATTCTTCAGATGGCTCACCAGCTTGAGAAGGCAGCCTGTTAACAGCAGCTTTGTCTCTGAGAAGAGATTCTGAAGTGTGACAATGTGTAATGTCTGTTCTGCCTCCACATTGCCCTGAGCAGCCAATAATTGATAGGCTGAAACAGGATGAGTAAAGTGTCAGCATCCAAGGAAATGTTATCAATTGCAGCTTTGAAATGTTGCTGAAATTGTCTTTCCTTTTCTGCATCATCCACTTTCATTGACTCACTAGCAATGGCTGGATCCACCCTTATAGATTATGTACCTGACTTTCTCTCTTTTCTCTATTTTCTTGCATCAGAGGGCTCCCCCTGGCTCACACACACCCTCACCCTCACCTTCTAAGGTGGCACTCCCCTCACTCACTTTTGCCATGCTGGAAGAAATAGCATGCATATGGTGACTCTCAGCCTCTCCTTTTGCCTGGGAGCAACCCAGCCTCTCACTCAAAAGATCACTCCCTTCCCTCAAACCTAAAAGTGATTGTACAGTAGCCATGTCCTCTACAGTTGGTATTGTTTCTGTTATGTGTGTAGAGACCATCAACGGATAGGGAGTATCCGTTGAAGTGGAAACTGATGGTATCAACGGATAACTGCTGTTAAGCTTATCCGTTTGAAGAACAACCACTTGTCAACGGATGAGAGATATCCGTTGAAGAAGGAAAAGATGTAGATATAGAAAGTGACATAATTGTTGAATCTGTGGGAATTGATTTTAAGTGAGGTAACACAGATTCTTCAACTACATCTGAAAGAATTGGCTGCTGATCCAACAAATCATCTAAAAGATGATGATCATCAGGTTTTGAGTGGGGCTCCTCCCTGAGTTTTAATGAGGGAGAATCAGGAATTGATGTGAATATCATATCCACATACAGAGAGGGTGATGGAGAGTTTGATGATTGGTGTGTTTCTATTATGAGAGAATGGGGCGGTGATTCCACATTTTTTGGAACCACATCAAGCTGAATTTGTGAAGGCTCGGATACAGGTGGATGTATCTGTGCTGTGTGTGTCCCTTGTGTGGAAACTAGGGTCTTGGCCTTCTTCTTCCTTGAAAAGGCTTTAATTGGTGAATGTGTGGCTTTAGTGTCCCTCCCTCTTTTGTTCTGTATCCCTGGTTGGGGACTATTTTCAATAGTTACATGCTTTTGGGAGGATGCAACTAGGGATGTGTTGGACTCCTTTTGAACCACCACAGTCTTTTGAGAGACTGTGGCTTGGCTGGCCTGGGTACCACTCACCTCTCCCACCTTATCCTGGGGGGTTTCTTGATTTTCACCCCTCCCCTCACCACTCACACCATGTTCACTCCCTTCAGGGTTTATGGTAGTTGTTACAACTGTTGTCTTTTGAGAAACACAGAGGTAGGTTTCTTTGACTTGAGTTTTGAAACTTTGGTTTTGGTGGCTTTGGCAGGAACCTGTTTGGACAAAGACACAGATTTCATGGCCACACTAGAGTGCAAAGAAACAATGGGGTTGGAAATAGTAGGAGTTATAGAAGTGTTTACCTCACTTACCTGTGGTGCATTCATGATTGGCAAGTATACCAATGGCACCTGGCTGTTGAGGTTCATTCTCAAAAGGTCTGCAAGGACCCTTTTCTCTTGTGCCCAGCATTTGAGTTTATTATTCTCATTTGATATAACCAAACCTTCAGCAACATGGTTAGCCAATAACATAAAGAATCTAGCATAGTAGATGTTATGTGGTCTATTAGCTTTGTTACCTAATCTGGATCCTAATTCTAGCATAACACAGTTGCTAAAATTAAAGTACCTATAAGAAACTAGCATATAGAGCATATTAACAAGAGATGAAGTTATGGCATCAAAATTGCTAATCTTCCAGAGAAAACTTTAATGAAGGCATCTCCAAGAAAACACCATTCTTTCCTAAGGCCTTTCCTTCTAATACTACCTAAACTAGCAGAATCAAAAGCATAGCCTATGGAATCTAGCATAGCAGATACATCTTTATCAGTGTGTGGTGTCATGGCATTATTCTCAGGCAACTTAAAGCAAGACTGTATATCATCACAGTTAATGCAATAATCCTTACCTTTGAGAGAGAAGGCAATAGTCATATCTGTGGAGTTGAACTCTGCAGTTGTCCAAATCTCCTCAATCACCTCACAGTAGATGGTTGGGGCTTCCAGCATTGCATAGCTTAGTTTGTAGTTTTTGATGAAGTCCATCATCTTGTGACAATCAGAATGGGCTTCATTCTTTTCAACCAAGGCTACGAAATTATTCTTTTCATAAACAAATCCTGTTTGAGACATAATTTTGACTACTGGTGCCATTGTTGTGAGTAGAGGTTGCAGAGAAAAACTTGAGAATTTTTGGGAGAGAAGGAGAATAAGAATTGCAAGAAAGCGTAAAGTGAAAATAAGAGTTCAATTGGGCTTTTATACTTTCTTGAATTAAAACGTAAATAAAATGATTAAATGATACTTTTAAGTAAGTTACAGCCGTTCAAGAATAAATAAAACTGTAGAAATTCTGAAAACTACCTTAAATACAAAGACATACAACACTGTATATCTGTATCAACGGTTGAGTAAAAGAATCAACAGTTGTGACTCACTTATAGTAACTGATGTGACACTTCAACGGATAAGGTAAATAGTTATCCGTTGATGATCAACACCATTTTATCCGTTGAAGGATAAAATTACCAGAAATTTATTTGTCTTTCAACGGATAATGAACATCCGTTGATAGAACAATTTTGGCTTTCAACGGATAGGGAATATCCGTTGATAGGATAAGTCTTACTTAAAGCCAACTTTGTTCTTGCAGCAAATTCATTTCAGGCTTCAAGGCAGATTATATAGATGACATAAATTATGAATAATTAAGCATACCTAAATCACTTACTAATCTTGTAAATGTTGATTCATTAAGTGGCTTGGTAAATATGTCTGCAATCTGCTTTTCACTTGGAACAAAATGAAGTTCACTGTACCTTTCATCACATGTTCCCTAATGAAGTGGTACTTGATATCAATGTGCTTGGTTCTTGAGTGCTGCACTGGATTTTCAGTAATGGCAATGGCACTTGTGTTGTCACAGAATATTGGAATTTTGTCATCAGTCAGACCATAGTCAAATAGTTGATTCCTCATCCATAATATCTGTGCACAGCAACTACCAGCAGCAATGTACTCAGCTACAGCTGTTGATGTAGAAACAGAGTTTGCTTCTTGCTGAACCATGACACAAGCTTGTTCCCTAGAAATTGACAGGTGCCGGTTGTGCTTTTCCTGTCTATTTTGCAGCCTGCATAATCTGCATCTGAGTAGCCATTAGATCAAAACCAGACTCTCTAGGGTACCAAATTCCTAGATTTGAGTCCCTTTGAGATATTTGAAAACTCTTTTAATAGCCACTAAGTGAGATTCTTTAGGGTCAGCCTAAAATCTAGCACAAAGACATGTAGAAAACATTATATCAGGTCTACTAGCAGTTAAATATAAAAGGAAGCCAACCATGCCTCTATAATTTGAAATATCCACAGACTTTTCAGTCTTGTTTAATTCAAGCTTAGTGGCAGTGGCCATGGGAGTTTTTGCAGGTGAACAATCCATTAAGTCAAACTTCTTTAAAAGATCATAAATATATTTAGTTTGAATAATGAAAATTCCACACTAACTTGTTTAACTTGTAAACCAAGAAAAGTAAGTTAGCTCTCCCATCATGCTCATTTCATATTTACTTTGCATTAACTTAGCAAACTTTTTACAAAGCTTATCATCTATAGATCCAAATATAATATCATCTACATAAATTTGAACAAGTATTTTAGAGCCATTAACATTTCTAAAGAAGAGAGTTTTGTCAACAGTACCTCTTGTGAAGTGATTATCTCGAAGGAATTTTGACAAGGTCTCATACCAGGCTCTAGGTGCTTGCTTTAGTCCATAGAGTGCTTTCAACAGATAATACACATAGTCTGGAAAATTTGGATCTTCAAATCCTGGAGGTTGGCTTACATAAACTTCTTCCTCTAATTCCCCATTTAGAAATGCACTCTTGACATCCATTTGATAGACTTTGAAATTGGCATTAGCTGCATAGGCTAGAAAGATTCTGATGGCTTCAAGTCTGGCAACTGGAGCAAATGTTTCATCAAAATCAATTCCCTATTGTTGAGAATAGCCTTTAGCAACCAATCTGGCTTTATTCCTTATGACAATGCCATTTTCATCCATCTTGTTTCTGAATACCCATTTTGTGTCAATAGAACTCTTATTCTTTGGCTTGGGTACCAGCTTCCATACTTTGTTCTCTCAAATTGGTTTAGCTCTTCTTGCATTGCTAAAATCCAATCTGGATCCAATAGAGCTTCTTCCACTCTCTTAGGTTCCTCCTGTGATAGAAAGCTACTATACAGACATTCATCTTGAGTGGCCCTTCTAGTTTGCACTTTAGATGTAGCATCACCAATGATCAGTTCAAAAGGGTGATTCTTGGTCCATTTCCTTTGAGGTGGTAGATTAGCTCTAGATGAGGTTGCCTCAGTATTGTCATGATGTGAAATAGAATGTTGATTGGTTGAAACTCCCCCTGAGTTGCTGATCATTTGAAAGGAATTGGGAGCTCTATCAACTGATGAAGTGAATTGATTATCCGTTGACAGACTGTGATCAACGGATGCTTCATTATGAACTTCAACGGATGATGCACTTTGTCTTTCAACGGATGCTGCATTGCTTCTTTCAACGGAAGCTGAATTATGACTTTCGACGGATGCAGCATTCTGTGCATTATCCAAAGGCAGATTCTGAATTTTTCTTGAGATGCCTTCTTCATCATTCTCATCTTCACCATCATCACAATATATCTCAATATTGTCAAATTTGAGTCCTTCATGATGTCCTTCATCTGTTAGTCCATCAATCTTTTATCATCAAACACAACATGTACAGATTCCATGACAATGTTGGTTCTTAGATTGTAGACCCTATATGATTTTCCAGCAGAATAACCAACAAATATTCCTTCATCAGCCTTTGCATCAAACTTCCCTTTCTGATCAGATTGATTCCTTAAGATGTAGCATTTGCAACCAAAGACATGTAGAAAGTTTAAAGTTGGTTTTCTTCTCTTGAATATTGATAGGGAGTCATGCCTTTTGCTTGATTGATTAGAGAAATGTTCTGAGTGTAACATGCACAGTTAACAGCCTCAGCCCAAAAATAAGTTGGGAGTTTTGACTCTTCAAGCATTGTCCTTGCAGCTTCAATTAGTGATATGTTCTTCCTTTCCACCACACCATTTTGTTGTGGAGTCCTTGGAGCTGAGAAACTCATGCATGATCCCACTTTCTTCACAGAAACAACTTCATGGTTGAATTCTTGAACTCAGTTCTATTGTCACTCCTAATATTCCTTACATTGAAATCAGAATGATTGTTGACTTGCTTGATATGATTGATGATGATTTCACTAGCTTCATCCTTTGATCCAAGAAAATAAACCCATGAAAACTTTGAGAAATCATCTACAATCACTAGGCAATATCTTTTCCTTGAAATTGACAATACATTGACTGGTCCAAAAAGATCCATGTGTAAAAGTTGTAGTGGTTCATCAATTGCAGATTCAAGCTTCTTACTGAATGATACTTTCTTTTGCTTTCCTTCTGACAAGCATCACACAGTCCATCCCTTGTGAATTCCACTAGAGGCATTCCTCTAACTAAGTCCTTTTTGACTAGATCATTCATTGTCTTGAAATTCAAATGGGACAGCTTCTTGTGCCATAGCCAACTTTCAACTGGACTTGCTTTGCTGAGAAGACAAGTAATGGATTCTGCATCTGTAGAGTTGAAATCAGCTAACACTACTAAAAATATGGGATCAGACATCGGTTCTGAACCGATGTTAAAAAAAACTGAACCGATGTCTTCGCGTGTGATGTTAAATGTCATCAGGCTTTGACATCGGTTCACAGCCGATGTCTATTACAGTGCTATACATCGGTTTTAAGAATAATTCTGATGTCTTTGCAACAAATTTCAGCTTATATTACAGTATTTCTAGGTGAATATGAGTATATTATGGGGAGCCAAATCAGATCTAATGCCCATTTCCATCATATCATGACGGGCTGCCGCACTATCCTTTGTCTTATGGCGCATATTTAGTAATGTGCCAATCAGACTATCACATACATTCTTCTCGACATGCATGACATCAATACAGTGCCTAACATGGTGAAATTTCCAGTATTCTAACTCAAAAAATACTGACTTTTTCTTCCATGGACTTGCAACCTTCTTTGCCTTCTTCAATTTCTTCCCAAATTCAAATTTGATTTGTTCTTGCTCTGCTAACACTTCTTCTCCGGATAGGGTTCGACGCGGCTGCCCAAACTCTTGTTGTCCATTAAAAGCAGCCTTCTGCCTTCTATAAGGATGATGTAGAGGCAAATATCGACGATGCCCTTGGTAGCACATTTTCCTACTATGAGTCAAATATTTAGCTACGGTGTCATCTCCACAAACTGGACAACACTTATAACCCTTATTAACGCAGCCAGATAAATTTTCGTAAGCAGGGAAGTCATTTATCATCCACATTAAAACTGCTTTTAAAGTGAAAAATGATTTGTTATACGCGTCATACATATTTGGTTCCCCTTCCTTCCAAAGCTTTTTTAAATCAATCATCGGTTGTAAGTAGATGTCGATGTTATTACCAGGCTCATGCGGGCCAGGGACCAATATCGACAACATCATAAATTTTTTTTTCATACATAACCAGGGAGGAAGATTGTAAGTCACCAATATGACTGGCCAGCAACTATATCTATTAGATAGGCCATTATTGTGCGGGTTTACACCATCCTCCGATAAAGCCAAGCGAAGGTTTCTCGGTTCACTACCAAAGGATGGCCACCTATAATCTATATTTTTCCAAGATGGAGAGTCGGCTGGATGTCGCATTTTACCATCTTGTGTCCGCTGTTGCGCATGCCAACACATTAGTTCAGCGGTGGAAGGAGATTTAAACATACGTTTAAATCTAGGAATTATTGGAAAATACCACATGACTTTTGCTGGAAGATTAATCCTCTCTTCACCTTTCTTTGTCAACTTCCACCGAGAAAGTCGACACTTAGGACACTTGGTTGCATCAGCATGTACACCCCTGTACAGTACACAGTCATTCGGACATGAATGGAACTTTATATACTCTAGACCTAAATTGGAGAGGTTTTTTTTTGCTTCATATGCATTACTAGGTAACACATTATCTTTGGGAAGTAGAGACCCAACAGAAGAAAGGAGGTCAGTGAAGGCACTATCGGTAATACCAAACCTAGATTTCCAGTTATGCAACTTCAACATCGACTCTAACTTAGTACAGTCACTACCCTCATATAGAGGTTGCTCAGCATCGGCTACGAACCTCCTAAACTGATATGAATCATTATCATTGACTCGAGTTATATGCCGCTTCACAAACATCGACAGTTTCCGAAGCAGCGACATGCTCCTGATCTTGCTCTGACGCTTCATCAGAGGCTTGCTCAAGAGGTGGGTCTGGAGCTTGCTCTTCAGGTGGACAACTAGCACTTGAAGATTTAGGACCCGTAGAAGCAGTCTCCCCGTGCCAAACCCAATGCACATAACCTAGACAAAAGCCATTGTCATAGATATGGCCCCTGATTGTTTTTATAGAGAATTTTTTAAAATTGGCGCATCGTCCACAAGGGCAAGGAATTTTGTTACGATCTTCAGAATTTTCTTCAGCATATATCAAGAAGTTTTCCACCCCCATTTCAAATGCTAAAGAATCCCTATCTTGCAAAATCCATGTCTTATCCATCAAATTTCCCTACCTGATAGCCACTATAAATATTAAAAATCCAACACATACCTATTTATAATTATTTAATAAAAGGCATATCAAATTTGTGTTGGTTACTGTAGGGATTAATTATATAAACTTAGAAAGGAGTAAATACCTTGATATCCTAATAATTTATAGTACTAATTCATTACTCTAAGATCCTATACATATACCCAATTAATTACAAAACTAGACTAAATTTATAAACTAGACTAAATTAAACCAAGATAATTAAAACAAATTAAACCAAGATATTTGAAAATATCACATAATTAAAAACCAATAATTCCAACATTCACAGCCCAGACAATTGTTAAATTTCCTTCACATAAATAAAACTCAGTGAGAACTTGAGTATTGAAACAAATTCAGCCCATAAATAAATAAATTAAAATTATCTGTTACTTGTATTTGTGAGAAGGATAATTATACAAAACAATTACTATAATACAACACAAGTAACAGATAGTTCATATCAGGAATGCAGAGACTTCATATCAGAGAAATGACTATCATACAAAACAAGAAATGCAGAGACTTATTCATATCTGAGACCTGTTCAAATGCAGCCCCAAAACCCCCCCCAAAACACACTAATATGTATGAACAACCCCCAGAAAACACATAATTAAAAACAAAACAGAAACATTTATATTTACATCAATGTACCTAAAACATTGATTTACATCAGTGTACCTAAAATATTTAACACGACATAAAATTCCCAAAAACAGGACATAAAACCCCCAAAAAGAAACAAACATAAAACCCCCAAAAACATAAAACATTTACATGCACAAAGAAGAAAAACAGTAAAGAAGAAAAGAAGATAAACATAAAACATTTACATGCACAAAGAAGATATTAACATAAAAATGAGGGAGATAAACAGTAAAGAAGTAAAGAAGAATATACCTCCGGATGCTTTCAATGTTCCGAAACCCCAATGTTCTAAACCCTCAGTGCTCCAACCTCCAAATGCTGTCTACCTCCAGATACTAGCTCCAACCTCCAGATACTAGCTCAATTTCAAGTTTAATTTGCTCTAATTTGAAGCTCCAAATCTTGAATTAGAATTGGGGCTAAAATTAGGGTTTCAGAGAAAAGAGAGAAGAGACGGTTAACAGAGACTAAGGTAAGAAGAGAGAAGAAAGGTAAGAAGACTAAGAGAGAAGGAGGGGAGAGACGAGAGAGGCGAGGGTCGGGGAGAGATGAGAGGCTTGCGGGAGGTTTTTTGGAAAAGGGGGGGAAAATATGTTAAAGTGAATTTTTGTTAAAATTAAAGGGGGAAAGTGTACTGAAAAGCGGGGGGGGGGGGAGTTAAGTAATTTTTATTTTTTTTAAAAGGCCATAGACAACGGTTAATAAAATGAACCGATGTCAAAGTTAAAAACAAATTTGTGGCCTTTTTAATTTCTGAAGATAGACAACGGCTACTAACTGAAACCGATGTCAATATGCGTATTCAACATCGCTTTTTACAAAACCGATGTTAAACTGCATTTTAACATCGGGTGCATTACATGCCGATGTCTAAGGACCGATGTCGTATCTACTATTTCTAGTAGTGTAAGTACACATTCCCTTTTCTAACTCCAGTTAGAACCACTTTATTGTCCTTCTTACTTGTGACAATACAGGCTTCAGAATTGAAGGAAACAATATTCCCTCTGTCACATAGTTGACTGATGCTCAATAAATTGTGTTTGAGACCATCAACCAATGCAACTTCATCAATGATGACATTTTTTTTTGAAATCAAGCCATATCCCATGGTGAATCCTTTGCTGTCATCTCCAAAGGTTATGCTAGGGCCAGCTCTCTCCTTAAACTCTGTGAGCAGGGTGAAATCTCCTGTCATGTGTCTTGAACAACCACTGTCCAAGTACCATAGATTCCTTCTTTGTCCCTGCACACAACAAATCAATCAAGTTGATTTTGGTACCCAATTTTCCTTGGGTCCAGCCTTGTTAGTCTTTTTCCTAGACTTCATTCCTCCTGCATCTTTTGACTTAGGTAACTTTGGGTCAACCTTGGTCTCAGATGTGGTTGGTTGAAGTGTTGGGTTAGTCACAGAATCATTTAACACATTTGATTGAATTTGATAAGGCATAGGTTGTGCAAACATGTTATTCCACATAGGCATATTGTATGGCATTTGAGGCATACTAAATGCAGTAAAATAAGGATTATTAATATATGGCATGTTTGCAAAATGTGCATGGGGATTCTGTTGAGACATAACAGGCATAGCATGCAGAGGTGACATAGACATGTTAGGCATGGAGGGATTTGAAGGCATGGGAGCATTTTTAACAGATTTGCAATTATTAGATAGGTGATTAACACTTTTACAATGCACACAGCTTTTTCTAGGAGCATACCTATCAGGTGTGTAATTGTTATGTTTATTAATCTCTACCTTCCCATTTCTTTTAGATTTTCTTTTAGTTTCCTTCTTATCCTCAACCAACTTAAGCCTATCTTTCAGCTGATCTAAAGTCATGTGTCCTATATTCACCTTACTGACATCTCTGGATGTGCTAGCTCCTTCTTTGACAAAGTTCTTGAGAGTTGAATCATTCTTTTTATTGAGGTTTTTATTTTTAAAAGAACTTGCCTGTTTTAGTTGATGAGCCTTCAACGGATGCTCCTTTTCTTCCTTCAACGGATAACTTTCATCATCCGTTGATTCCACATCCGTTGACAATCCATCAATTAATTCTAACTCCTTTTTGTTTTTCTTCCAGGCATCCTCACAGAATGATTCAATTCCCTGAACCTTTGCAATCTGAACACTAACATCCCTAGATGTTTTCCAGGACTTGATTACCTCTTGCTCACTTTCTAATTGTTTAGAAAGAATTTCTACTTTCTTAACAGCTTCTGCTAGTTCACTCTCAACAGTCAAGCATTTAAGTTTTATCTTTTTAAGCTCAATTACCTGATCCTCTAACACAGCATTCCTATCACTTAAAAACACATTATTCTCCTTGATCCTAGTGTTTTCTTTTGCTAGTGATTTAAGGGAAACACGCAAATGATATAATTCATTGGACATATCATTTATGGCTTCATTGCATTCATGTTTAGAAAGCTGAGAGAGATCAGTAGTAATTACCTGGTTGCTTGATAAACTAGTTTCATTTTCATCAGAATTAGCCATCAGGGCTAGGTTGACATATTCCATATCATCATCTTCATTGACCCCATCTGCTGCCCAATCATCTTGAGTGAGAAAAGCTCTTTCCTTTTGTTTGAGTAAGTCAAAATACTTCTTTTTATAATCAACTTGCTCAAATTTCTTTTTATCAGAAGTTGGCTTTCTACACTCACTTGCAAAGTGTCCACTAATGCCACAGTTGTAACATTTGAACTTTGATTTGTCCACCATGTTTTTGTTTGGCTTAGTGAACTTTGTATTTTTTCTGAACTTCATCTTTGCAAACCTCCTGGATAGAAAAGCCAGATGTTCATCAACATCATCAGAGTCATCCTGACTGGAATTGTCTTCATCCTCAGCTGCTTGCTCTTTACCCTTGCTTGATTCTGATTTGCTTGTGCCAATTTTGAGACTTGGCATTGTCTTCTCCTCATTCCTGGCTTCCATCTTCTCACTGTCAGCTACAAGAGCAACTGTTCCTCCTTTTCTCTTTCCCTTTTCCAACAGCTCATCCTGCTCCATTTCAAGTTCATAAGTCTTCAGAATTCCATATAATCTTTCAAGTGTGAAGTTCTTATAATCTTGAGAATTTCTTAAAGAGACAGTCATGGGCTTCCATTCCTTTGGCAGAGACCTAAGAAATTTTAAGTTGGAATCCTTGACTTGGTACACTCTACCATACAGCTTCAATCCATTTAACAGTTTCTGAAATCTGTTGAAGGTATCATTTAATGATTCACCTTCTTCAAAGTGAAAATATTCATACTGTTGAATAAGAAGCTGCATCTTGTTCTCTCTGACCTGCTCAGTACCTTCACAGATGATTTGTACAGTATCCCAAACTTCCTTTGCAGTTTGGCTATTGATGATATTGTCAAACATATCTTGATCTAAGCCATTAAACAAAATGTTCATGGCTCTCTTGTCCTTGCGGATTTCTTCCATGTCTTCAATAGTCCATTCTGCTTTTGGCTTGGGAATGGACTGTCCAACAGCAACTGTTGCAGTAGCAGCTGTGGCTACTTTGTGAGGGATGTGAGGACCATTTTCAATACAATTGATGTAGCTTTCATCTTGAGAAAGAAGATGTAAATGCATCTTCACTTTCCAGTGATGATAATTATCTTTTTCCAGGACTGGGATCTTTATACCAATATCCTTCCTACTCATGATGGTAGCAGGAGGATTCTTCTGTGCACTCATGATGTTAGCAAAATAGATCTTTAAACTCTTTGTATGTTAAGAGCTCGCTCTGATACCAATTTTTATTCCCAGTGGACTAACAATGAGATTTACAGAAGGGGGGTTGAATGTAAATCTCAAAACTTTTTCAAGTTTTGAGCAGTTTCTAAGGCTAAGTGTTTAAGTGAACAAATGTGTGTGAATTGCTTGAAGCTGATACAGACAGATATATATTCAAACACAAATATAAAGAACACAAAGAACTTAAAAACTTTTCTGGTGGATTTGTTGTTCCACCAGAGATGTGTTATTTCAGAAAATCTGTGATTCAAAGAATTAAATCACAGTTGCTTCCTAGTACAAACTAGATGATTTTCTCTCTTGATATTTCTAAACAGCTCAGGAAAATTCTTATCTAATTACTAGCTGCTACTTGGTTTATATAACACCAAGTTTACAAGTGAAGACAAAACTGTAAAATACAATTGAAAGGATTCTTCACATGTTTCTTCTTCATTTCTCTATCCAATGCAATCTAGGATAATCTGTAAATCTTTGAATACTTCCTTGTTTGCATCAGAATGGGAATGCTGCATTTTCTTGATTCCTCCTAGAGGCTTCCACATTCCAGTTTGTCTCTGTCAACCCATGTGTCTCTGTCAGCTTATGAATTGTCACTATCAACTGCTAATGAACTAAGCATCCGTTAAAGCTTTCATCCGTTGATGCCTTATCCGTTGAGGCTTTATCCGTTGAAGCTTTATTCGTTGATGCATTACCAGTTGAAGTCTTTATCCGTTGAAGCACTTATCCGTTGATGGATATTATCCGTTGAAGCATTAGAGACATCCGTTGAAGCTTTGTTTTTTATCCGTTGAAGGTCTTCAATATTAGTTGATACTTCTTCACTTATACAAAATTACAAGGCATGAAATATTTACAATTAGCCCTCCTATTTGCATATCCACTAGTAGTCAACATGACTGATACTTTCCTCCAACATCTAAGAATTACAACTTGAATCCAGAGAATGAAATGTGCTACAATACTAAATTTATTGCTAAGTAAAGCTACTCCTTCAACGGATAGCCAAGATGGTCTTATCCGTTGAGGCTACAAACACTAGATTTCTACTTAAGTGTTTTGTTTAACTTATCATCAAACTAATACACATATTCCTAACAATCTCCCCCTATTTATGTCTACTAGAACTGTAGGCATAAATTTGGGTTTAGCTTGATGATAACAAAACACTAGACAAATATAAAAACTGTAATAAAGCAGAAATTCAAAAAGTGCTACAAAAGTGTATATGCTGAGATGGTATTGAAGAATTACATTATTTCCAAGGGTGCTCCTTCAGCCTGAGCAGATTAGTTTCTTTTCCTTTGATTCCTTGTTTTCTTTCCTAGCCTCTTGTCATTCTCCTCTATTTGAAGTTGAAGTTGTCTGTAGAATTCAGCTTCATCTTCTTCATTGATGTCCAACTTAGATTACATATCCTTGAGAGTTTCATTACTGGCAATCTTGAGCTGATCTTCAATTCTGAAAAATCTTCTGACTCCTTTGTTGTCTCTGAACTCCATCAACCAATGAGGTGATTTGTGAATTGTAATTCCTCTTTCTTGAATGAGTAAAGTTCTAGGCAAAGCATTGGGCTCCCTCCAAGTTTTCCTTATGTTGGCAATCTTGTTGAGAATCTTAGTCTTGGTAGTCCTGGTAAAGCCAGAATCCCTTTGTATGGCTGAGTAGACTCTAATCAAGGTAGAGTAGCCTTCATTCAGAATTCTGTAAAGAGACCAGGTTCTTTCCCCATCTTCTTTGTATTTGAACACTAGTCCCCAACAATGAAATTTTTGATGATCCAACCGGACGGATGTTAAGATATATCAATTTTATTCATATGAATTTTTTTAAAAAAATTTGAAATTCATCTTGCATGACACGATTAGAGAAATCTAGTAAAAGTACTAGTCCAAACAACGAGACTCGTTCCTAATTTACAAGATTAATTTTTAAAATGATTTTTTTGACGATCCAACCATACGGATGTTAAGATATATCAATTTTAGTCATGTGAAAAAATTATTAAAAAATTTGAAATTCATCTTGCATATCAGGATTAGAAAAATCTAGTAAAAGTATCACTCCCGACAACGAAACTCATTCCTGATTTATAAGAATAATTTTTAAAATGATTTTTTCAACAATCCAACCGTACGAATGTCTATATATATATCAATTTTATTCATATGAAAAACTTATTAAAAAATTTGAAATTCATCTTGCATGAGAAGATTAGAAAAATCTAGTAAAAGTACCACTCCCGACAACGAGTCTCGTTCCCCATTTACTAGATTAATTTTTTAAAATGATTTTCTCGACGATCCAACCGTACGGATGTTAAGATATATCAAATTTAGTCATACGAAAAAAATATTAAAAAATTTGAAATTCATCTTGCATGTCAGGATTAGAAAAATCTTGTAAAAGTACCCCTCCCGACAACGAGACTAGTTCCCCACTTACAAGATTAATTTTTAAAATGATTTTTTCGACGATCAAACCATACGGATGTCTAGATATATCAATTTTAGTCATATGAAATAATTATTAAAAAATTTGAAATTCATCTTTCCGATTAGAATTAGAAAAATTTAGTAAAAGTACCCCTCCCGACAACGAGACTCGTTCCTCATTTACAAGATTATTTTTTAAAATATTTTTTCGATGATCCGACCATACAGATGTGAAGATAAATAAATTTTAGTCATATTAAAAAATTATTAAAAAATTTAAAATTCATGTTGCATGTCAGGATTAGAAAAATCTAGTAAAAGTACCACTCCCGAAAACGAGACTCGTTCCTGATTTACATGATTAATTTTTATAATGATTTTTTCGACGATCCAACCGTACGGATGTTAAGATATATAAATTGTAGTCATATGAAAAAATTATTCAAAAATTTGAAATTCACCTTGCATGTCAGGATTAGACAAATCTAGTAAAAGTACAACTCTCGACAACGAGACGCGTTCCTGATTTACAAGATTAATTTTAAAAATGATTTTTTCCAACGATCCAACCGTACGAATGTTAAGATATACCAATTTTAGTCAAGTGAAAAAATTATTAAATAATTTGAAATTCATCTTGCATGTCAGGATTAGAAAAATCTAGTAAAAGTACCACCCCCAACAACGAGACTCGTTCCGGATTTACAAGATAAATTTTTAAAATGATTTTTTCGATGATCCAACTGGACGGATGTTAAGATATATCAATTTTAGTCATATGATTTTTTTTTTAAATTTGAAATTCATCTTGCAAGACAAGATTAGAAAAATCTATTAAAAGTACTAGTCCCGACAACGAGACTCGTTCCTGATTTACAAGTTCAAGTTTTAAATGATTTTTTCGAGGATCCAATCGAACGGATGTTAAGATATATCAATTTTAGTCATTTGAAAAAATTATTAAAAAAATTGAAATTCATCTTGCATGTTAGGATTAGAAAAATTTAGTAAAAGTACACCTCCCGACAACGAGACGTGTTCCCCATTTACAAGATTAATTTTTAAAATGTATTTTCGAAGATCCGACCGCACGGATGTTAAGATATATCAATTTTAGTCATATGAAAAAATTATTAAAAAATTTGAAATCATCTTGCCGATTAGGATTAGAAAAATTTAGTAAAAGTACTCCTCCCTACAACTAGACTCGTTCCCCATTTACAAGATTAATTTTTAAAATCTTTTTTCGATGATCCGACCGTACGGATGTTAAGTTTAATCAATTTTAGTCATATTAAAAAACTACTAAAAAATTTAAAATTCATGTTGCATGTTAGGATTAGAAAAATCTAGTAAAAGTATCATTCCCGACAACGAGACTCGTTCCTGATTTACAAGATTAATTTTTATAATGATTTTTTCGACGATCCAACCGTACGGATGTTTAGATATATCAATTTTAGTCATATGAAAAAATTATTAAAAAACTTGAAATTCATCTTGCATGTGAGGATTAGAAAAATCTAGTAAAAGTACCACTTCCGACAACGAGACTCGTTCCTGATTTACAAGATAAATTTTTTAAATTATATTTTCGATGATCCAACCGGACGGATGTTAAGATATATCAATTTTATTCATATGATTTTTTTTTTAAATTTGAAATTCATCTTGCATGACACGATTAGAAAAATCTAGTAAAAGTACTAGTCCCGACAACGAGACTCGTTCCTGATTTACAAGTTAAAGTTTTAAATGATTTTTTCGATGATCCAATCAAATGGATGTTAAGATATATCAATTTTAGATATATGAAAAAATTATTGAAATATTTTAAATTCATTTTGCATGTCAGTATTAAAAAAACTAGTAAAAGTACCACTCCCGACAACGAGACTCATTCCTGAATTATAAGAATAATTTTTAAAATGATTTTTTCAACAATCCAACCGTACGAATGTCTATATATATATATCAATTTTATTCATATGAAAAACTTATTAAAAAAATTTGAAATTAATCTTTCATGTGAGGATTAGAAAAATCTAGTAAAAGTACCACTCCCGACAACGAGTCTCGTTCCCCATTTACAAGATTAATTTTTTAAAATGATTTTTTCGACGATCCAACCGTACGGATGTTAAGATATATCAATTTTAGTCATATGAAAAAATTATTAAAAAATTTGAAATTCATCTTGCATGTCAGGATTAGAAAAATCTAGTAAAAGTACCCCTCCCGACAACGAGACTAGTTCCCCATTTACAAGATTAATTTTTAAAATGATTTTTTCGACGATCAAACCGTTCAGATGTCAAGATATTTTAATTTTAGTAATATGAAAAAATTATTAAAAAAATTGAAATTCATCTTGCATGTCAGGATTAGAAAATTTTAGTAAAAGTACCCATCCCGACAACGAGACGTGTTCCCCATTTACAAGTTTAATTTTTAAAATGTATTTTCGACGATCCAACCGTACGGATGTTAAGATATATCAATTTTAGTCATATGAAAAAATTATTAAAAAATTTGAAATTCATCTTGCCGATTAGGATTAGAAAAATTTAGTAAAAGTACCCCTCCCGATAACTAGACTCGTTCCCCATTTACAAGATTAATTTTTAAAATCTTTTTTCGATGATCCGACCGTACGGATGTTAAGTTTAATCAATTTTAGTCATATTAAAAAACTATTAAAAAATTCAAAATTCATGTGGCATGTTATGATTAGAAAAATCTAGTAAAAGTATCACTCCCGACAACGAGACTCGTTCCTGATTTACAAGATTAATTTTTATAATGATTTTTTTGACGATCCGACCGTACGGATGTTTAGATATATCAATTTTAGTCATATGAAAAAATTATTAAAAAACTTGAAATTCATCTTGCATGTGAGGACTAGAAAAATCTAGTAAAAGTACCACTTCCGAGAACGAGACTCGTTCCTGATTTACAAGATACATTTTTAAAATGATATTTTCGATGATCCAACCAGACGGATGTTAAGATATATCAATTTTATTCATATGAATTTTTTTATTAAATATGAAATTCATCTTGCATGACACGATTAGAAAAATCTAGTAAAAGTACTAGTCCCAACAACGAGACTCGTTCCTGATTTACAAGATTAATTTTTAAAATGATTTTTTTGACGATCCAACCATACGGATGTTAAGATATATCAAATTTAGTCATACAAAAAAAATATTAAAAAATTTGAAATTCATCTGGCATGTCAGTATTAGAAAAATCTTGTTAAAAGTACCCCTCCCGACAACGAGACTAGTTCCTCATTTACAAGATTAATTTTTAAAATGATTTTTTCGACGATCAAACCGTACGGATGTCAAGATATATCAATTTTAGTCATATGAAAAAATTATTAAAATATTTGAAATTCATCTTGCCGATTAGGATTAGAAAAATCTAGTAAAAGTACCACTTCCGACAACGAGACTCGTTCCTGATTTACAAGATAAATTTTTTAAATGATATTTTTTATGATCCAACCAGACGGATGTTAAGATATATCAATTTTATTCATATGATTTTTTTTTTAAAATTTGAAATTCATCTTGCATGACACGATTAGAAAAATCTAGTAAAATTACCAGTCCCGACAACGAGACTCGTTCCTGATTTACAAGTTAAAGTTTTAAATGATTTTTTCGACGATCCAATCAAACGGATGTTAAGATATATCAATTTTAGTCATATGAAAAAATTATTAAAATATTTTAAATTCATTTTGCATGTCAGTATTAAAAAAATCTAGTAAAAGTACCACTCCCAACAACGAGACTCGGTCCTGATTTACAAGAATAATTTTTAAAATGATTTTTTTGACGATCCAACCATACGGATGTTAAGATATATCAACTTTAGTCATGTGAAAAAATTATTAAAAAAATTGAAATTCATCTTGCATGTCAGGATTAGAAAACTCTAGTAAAAGTATCACTCCCGACAACGAGACTCATTCCTGATTTATAAGAATAATTTTTAAAATTATTTTTTCAACAATCCAACCGTACGAATGTCTATATATATATCAATTTTATTCATATGAAAAACTTATTAAAAAAATTTGAAATTCATCTTGCATGAGAGGATTAGAAAAATCTAGTAAAAGTACCACTCCCGAAAACGAGTCTCGTTCCCCATTTACAAGATTAATTTTTTAAAATGATTTTTTCGATGATCCAACCGTACGGATGTTAGGATATATCAAATTTAGTCATACGAAAAAAATATTTAAAAATTTGAAATTCATCTTGCATGTCAGGATTAAAAAAATCTTGTAAAAATACCCCTCCCGATAACGAGACTAGTTCCCCATTTACAAGATTAATTTTTAAAATGATTTTTTCGACGATCAAACCATACGGATTTCAAGATATATCAATTTTAGTTATATGAAAAAATTATTAAAAATTTTGAAATTCATCTTGCCGATTAGGATTAGAAAAGTTTAGTAAAAGTACCCCTCCCGACAACGAAACTCGTTCCCCATTTACAAGATTATTTTTTAAAATGTTTTTTCGATGATCCGACCGTACGGATGTTAAGATAAATAAATTTTAGTCATATTAAAAAATTATTAAAAAATTTAAAATTCATGTTGCATGTCAGGATTAGAAAAATCTAGTAAAAGTACCACTCCCGAAAACGAGACTCGTTCCTTATTTACATGACTAATTTTTGTAATGATTTTTTCGACGATCCAACCATACGGATGTTAAGATATATAAATTGTAGTCATATGAAAAAATTATTCAAAAATTTGAAATTCACCTTGCATGTCAGGATTAGACAAATCTTGTAAAAGTACAACTCTCGACACGAGACGCGTTCCTGATTTACAAGATTAATTTTAAAAATGATTTTTTTCAACGATCCAACTGTACGGATGTTAAGATATACCAATTTTAGTCATATGATTTTTTTTTTAAAATTTGAAATTCATCTTGCATGACAGGATTAGAAAAATCTAGTAAAAGTACTAGTCCCGACAACGAGACTCGTTCCTGATTTACAAGTTCAAGTTTTAAATGATTTTTTCAACTATCCAATCGAACGGATGTTAAGATATATCAATTTTAGTCATTTGAAAAAAATATTAAAATATTTGAAATTCATTTTGCATGTCAGGATTAAAAAAATCTAGTAAAAGTACAATGCCCAACAACGAGACTCGTTCCTTATTTACAAGATTAATTTTTAAAATGATTTTTTTGACGATCCAACCGTACGGATGTTAAGATATCAATTTTAGTCATGTGAAAAATTTATTAAAAAATTTGAAATTCATCTTGTATGACAGGATTAGAAAAATCTAGTAAAAGTACTAGTCCCGACAACGAGACTCGTTCCTGATTTACAAGTTCAAGTTTTAAATGATTTTTTCGACGATCCAATCGAACGGATGTTAAGATATATCAATTTTAGTCATTTGAAAAAAATATTAAAATATTTGAAATTCATTTTGCATGTCAGGATTAAAAAAATCTAGTAAAAGTACAACTCCCAACAACGAGACTAGTTCCCCCATTTACAAGATTAATTTTTAAAATGATTTTTTTGATGATTAAACCGTTCAGATGTCAAGATATTTTAATTTTAGTAATATGAAAAAATTATTAAAAAAATTAAAATTCATCTTGCATGTTAAGATTAGACAAATTTAGTAAAAGTACCCCTCCCGACAACGAGACGTGTTCCCCATTTACAAGATTAATTTTTAAAATGTTTTTTTGACGATCCGACCATACGGATGTTAAGATATATCATTTTTAGTCATATGAAAAAGTTCTTAAAATATTAAAAAATCATGTTGCATGTTAGGATTAGAAAATCTAGTAAAAGTATCACTCCCGACAACGAGACTCATTCCTGATTTAAAAGATTAATTTTTATAATAACTTTTTTGACGATCCAACCGTACGGATGTTAAGACATATCAATTTTAGTTATATGAAAAAATTATTCAAAAATTTTAAATTCACCTTGCATGTTAGGATTAGAAAAATCTAGTAAAAGTCTAACTCCCGACAACGAGACAAGTTCCTGATTTACAAGATTAATTTTTAAAATGATTTTTTCGATGATCCAACCTTACAGATGTTAAGATATATCAATTTTAGTCATGTGAAAAAATTATTAAAAAATTTGAAATTCATCTTACATTTCAGGATTAGAAAAATCTAGTAAAAGTACTACTCCCGACAACGAGACTCGTTCCTGATTTACAAGATAAATTTTTAAAATGATTTTTTCGAAGATCCCACCAGCTAGATGTTAAGATATATCAATTTTAGTCATATGAAATTTTTTTTAAAAAAATTGAAATTCATCTTGCATGATAGGATTAGAAAAATCTAGTAAAAGTACTAGTCCCGACAACGAGACTCGTTCCTGATTTACAAATTAAAGTTTTAAATGATTTTTTTGACGATCCAATCGAACGAATGTTAAGATATATCAATTTTAGTCATATGAAGAAATTATTAAAATATTTGAAATTCATTTTGCATGTCAGGACTAGAAAAATCTAGTAAAAGTACCACTCCCAACAACGAGACTCGTTCCAGATTTACAAGATTAATTTTTAAAATGATTTTTTTGACGATCCAACCGTACGGATGTTAAGATATCAATTTTAGTAATGTGAAAAAATTATTAAAAAAATTGAAATTCATCTTGCATGTCAGGATTAGAAAAATCTAGTAAAAGTACCACTCCCGACAACGAGACTCGTTCTTGATTTACAAGATTAATTTTTAAAATGATTTTTTGACGATCCAACCGTATGGATGTTAAGATATATCAATTTTAGTCATATGAGAAAATTATTAAAAAATTTGAAATTCATCTTGCATGTCAGGATTAGAAAAATCTAGTAAAAGTACCCCTCCCGACAACGAGACTAGTTCCCCATTTACAAGATTAATTTTTAATATGATTTTTTCGACGATCAAACCGTTCAGATGTCAAGATATTTTAATTTTAGTAATATGAAAAAATTATTAAAAAAATTGAAATTCATCTTGCATGTCAGGATTAGAAAAATTTAGTAAAAGTACCCCTCCCGACAACGAGACGTGTTCCGCATTTACAAGATTAATTTTTAAAATATATTTTCGACAATCCGACCGTACGGATGTTAAGATATACTAATTTTAGTCAAGTGAAAAAATTATTAAAAAAATTGAAATTCATCTTGCATGTCAGGATTAGAAAAATCTAGTAAAAGTACCACCCCCGACAACGAGACTCGTTCCGGATTTACAAGATAAATTTTTAAAATGATTTTTTCGATGATCCAACCGGACGGATGTTAAGATATATCAATTTTAGTCATATGATTTTTTTTTTAAATTTGAAATTCATCTTGCATGACAGGATTAGAAAAATCTAGTAAAAGTACTAGTCTCGACAACGAGACTCGTTCCTGATTTACAAGTTCAAGTTTTAAATGATTTTTTCGACGATCCAATCGAACGGATGTTAAGATATATCAATTTTAGTCGTTTGAAAAAAATATTAAAATATTTGAAATTCATTTTGCATGTTAGGATTAAAAAAATCTAGTAAAAGTACAACTCCCAACAACGAGACTCGTTCCTTATTTTCAAGATTAATTTTTAAAATGATTTTTTTGACGATCCAACCGTACGGATGTTAAGATATCAATTTTAGTCATGTGAAAAAATTATTAAAAAAATTGAAATTCATCTTGCATGTCAGGATTAGGAAAATCAAGTAAAAGTACCACTTCCGACAACGAGACTCGTTCTTGATTTACAAGATTAATTTTTAAAATGATTTTTTGACGATCCAACCATATGGATGTTAAGATATATCAATTTTAGTCATATGAAAAAATTATTAAAAAATTTGAAATTCATCTTGCATATCAGGATTAGAAAAATATTGTAAAAGTACCCCTCCCGACAACGAGACTAGTTCCCCATTTACAAGATTAATTTTTAAAATGATTTTTTCGACAATCAAACCGTTCAGATGTCAAGATATTTTAATTTTAGTAATATGAAAAAATTATTAAAAAAATTAAAATTCATCTTGCATGTCAGGATTAGAAAAATTTAGTAAAAGTACCCCTCCCGACAACGAGACGGGTTCCCCATTTACAAGATTAATTTTTAAAATGTATTTTTGACGATCCGACCGTACGGATGTTAAGATATATCAATTTTAGTCATATGAAAAAATTATTAAAAAATATGAAATCATCTTGCCGATTAGGATTTGAAAAATTTAGTAAAAGTACCCTTCCCGACAACTAGACTCGTTCCCCATTTACAAGATTAATTTTTAAAATCTTTTTTCGATGATCCGACCGTACGGATGTTAAGTTTAATCAATTTTAGTCATATTAAAAAACTATTAAAAAATTTAAAATTCATGTTGCATGTTAGGATTAGAAAAATTTAGTAAAAGTACCACCCCCGACAACGAGACTCGTTCCTGATTTACAAGATTAATTTTTATAATAATTTTTTCGATGATCCAACCGTACGGATGTTTAGATATATCAATTTTAGTCATATGAAAAAATTATTAAAAAACTTGAAATTCATCTTGCATGTGAGGATTAGAAAAATCCAGTAAAAGTACCACTTCCGACAACGAGACTCGTTCCTGATTTACAAGATAAATTTTTAAAATGATATTTTCGATGATCCAACCGGACGGATGTTAAGATATATCAATTTTATTCATATGAATTTTTTTTTTTAAATTTGAAATTCATCTTGCATGACACGATTAGAAAAATCTAGTAAAAGTACTAGTCCCAACAACGAGACTCGTTCCTGATTTACAAGATTAATTTTTAAAATGATTTTTTTAACGATCCAACCATACGGATGTTAAGATATATCAATTTTAGTCATGTGAAAAAATTATTAAAAAATTTGAAATTCATCTTGCATGTCAGGATTAGAAAAATCTAGTAAAAGTATCACTCCCGACAACGAGACTCGTTCCTGATTTATAAGAATAATTTTTAAAATGATTTTTTCAAAAATCCAACCATACGAATGTCTATATATATCAATTTTATTCATATGAAAAACTTATTAAAAAAATTTGAAATTCATCTTGCATGTGAGGATTAAAAAATCTAGTAAAAGTACCACTTCCGACAACGATACTCGTTCCTGATTTACAAGATAAATTTTTGAAATGATATTTTCGATGATCCAACCGGATGGATGTTAACATATATCAATTTTATTCAAATGATTTTTTTTTTACAATTTGAAATTCATCTTGCATGACACGATTAGAAAAATCTAGTAAAAGTACTAGTCCCGACAACGAGACTCGTTCCTGATTTACAAGTTAAAGTTTTAAATGATTTTTTCGATGATCCAATCAAATGGATGTTAAGATATATCAATTTGAGATATATCAAAAAATTATTGAAATATTTTAAATTCATTTTGCATGTCAATATTAAAAAAATCTAGTAAAAGTACCACTCCTGATAACGAGACTCATTCCTGATTTATAAGAATAATTATTAAAATGATTTTTTCAACAATCCAACCGTACGAATGTCTATATATATATATATCAATTTTATTCATATGAAAAACTTATTAAAAAAATTTGAAATTCATCTTGCATGTGAGGATTAGAAAAATCTAGTAAAAGTACCACTCCCGACAACGAGTCTCGGTCCCCATTTACAAGATTAATTTTTTAAAATAATTTTTTAGACGATCCAACCGTACAGATGTTAAGATATATCAATTTTAGTCATATGAAAAAATTATTAAAAAATTTGAAATTCATCTTGCATGTCAGGATTAGAAAAATCTAGTAAAAGCACCCCTCCCGACAACGAGACTAGTTCTCCATTTACAAGATTAATTTTTAAAATGATTTTTTCGAAGATCAAACCGTTCAGATGTCAAGATATTTTAATTTTAGTAATATGAAAAAATTATTAAAAAAATTGAAATTCATCTTGCATGTCAGGATTAGAAAATTTTAGTAAAAGTACCCCTCCCGACAACGAGACGTGTTCCCCATTTACAAGATTAACTTTTAAAATGTATTTTCGACGATCCGACCGTACGGATGTTAAGATATATCAATTTTAGTCATATAAAAAATTTATTAAAAAATTTGAAATTCATCTTGCTGATTAGGATTAGAAAAATTTAGTAAAAGTACCCGTCCCGGCAACTAGACTCGTTCCCCATTTACAAGATTAATTTTTAAAATCTTTTTTCGATGATCCGACCATACGGATGTTAAGTTTAATCAATTTTAGTCATATTAAAAAACTATTAAAAAATTTAAAATTCATGTTGCATGTTAGGATTAGAAAAATCTAGTAAAAGTACCACTCCCGACAACGAGACTCGTTCCTAATTCACAAGATTAATTTTTATAATGATTTTTTCGACGATCCAACCGTACGGATGTTTAGATATATCAATTTTAGTCATATGAAAAAATTATTAAAAAACTTGAAATTCATCTTGCATATGAGGATTAGAAAAATCCAGTAAAAGTACCACTTCCGACAACGAGACTCGTTCCTGATTTACAAGATAAATTTTTAAAATGATATTTTCGATGATCCAACCGGATGGATGTTAAGATATATCAATTTTATTCATATGAATTTTTTTTTTAAAATTTGAAATTCATCTTGCATGACACGATTAGAAAAATCTAGTAAAAGTACCAGTCCCAACAACGAGACTCGTTCCTGATTTACAAGATTAATTTTTAAAATGATTTTTTTAACGATCCAACCATACGGATGTTAAGATATATCAATGTTAGTCATGTGAAAAAATTATTAAAAAATTTGAAATTCATCTTGCATGTCAGGATTAGAAAAATCTAGTAAAAGTATCCCTCCCGACAACGAGACTCATTCCTGATTTATAAGAATAATTTTTAAAATGATTTTTTCAAAAATCCAACCATACGAATGTCTATATATATCAATTTTATTCATATGAAAAACTTATTAAAAAAATTTGAAATTCATCTTGCATGTGAGTATTAGAAAAATCTAGTAAAAGTACCACTCCCGACAACGAGTCTCGTACCCCATTTACAAGATTAATTTTTTAAAATGATTTTTTCGACGATTTAACCGTACGGATGTTAAGATATATCAAATTTAGTCGTACGAAAAAAATATTAAAAATTTTGAAATTCATCTTGCATATCAGGATTAGAAAAATCTTGTAAAAATACCCCTCCCGACAACGAGACTAGTTCCCCATTTACAAGATAAATTTTTAAAATGATTTATTCTACGATCAAACCATACGGATGTCAAGATATATCAATTTTAGTCATATGAAAAAATTATTAAAAAATTTGAAATTCATCTTCCCGATTAGGATTAGAAAATTTTAGTAAAAGTACCCCTCCCGACAACGAGACTTGTTCCCCATTTACAAGATTATTTTTTAATATGTTTTTTCGATGATCCGACCTTACGGATGTTAAGAGAAATAAATTTTAGTCATATTAAAAAATTATTAAAAAATTTAAAATTCATGTTGCATGTCAGGATTAGAAAAATCTAGTAAAAGTACCACTCCCGAAAACGAGACTCGTTCCTGATTTACATGATTAATTTTTATAATGATTTTTTCGACGATCCAACTGTACGGATGTTAAGATATATAAATTGTAGTCATATGAAAAAATTATTCAAAAATTTGAAATTCACCTTGCATGTCAGGATTAGAGAAATCTAGTAAAAGTACAACTCTCGACAACGAGACGCGTTCCTGATTTACAAGATTAATTTTAAAAATGTTTTTTTCAACGATCCAACCGTACGAATGTTAAGAGATACCAATTTTAGTCAAGTGAAAAAATTATTAAAAAATTTGAAATTCATCTTGCATGTCAGGATTAGAAAAACCTAGTAAAAGTACAACCCCCGACAACGAGACTCGTTCCGGATTTACTAGATAAATTATTAAAATGATTTTTTCGATGATCCAACCGGACGGATGTTAAGATATATCAATTTTAGTCATATGATTTTTTTTTAAAATTTGAAATTCATCTTGCATGACAGGATTAGAAAAATCTAGTAAAAGTACTAGTCCCGACAACGTGACTCGTTCCTGATTTACAAGTTCAAGTTTTAAATGATTTTTTCGACGATCCAATCGAACGGATGTTAAGATATATCAATTTTAGTCATTTGAAAAAAATATTAAAATATTTGAAATTCATTTTGCATGTCAGGATTAAAAAAATCTAGTAAAAGTACAACTCCCAACAATGAGACTCGTTCCTTATTTACGAGATTAATTTTTAAAATGATTTTTTTGACGATCCAATCGTACGGATGTTAAGATATAAATTTTAGTCATGTGAAAAAATTATTAAAAAAATTGAAATTCATCTTGCATATCAGGATTAGAAAAATCTAGTAAAAGTATCATTCCCGACCACGAGACTCGTTCTTGATTTACAAGATTAATTTTTAAAATGATTTTTTGATGATCCAACCGTATGGATGTTAAGATATATCAATTTTAGTCATATGAAAAAATTATTAAAAAATTTGAAATTCATCTTGCATGTGAGGATTAGAAAAATCTAGTAAAAGTACACCTCCCGACAACGAGACTAGTTCCCCATTTACAAGATTAATTTTTAAAATGATTTTTTCGACGATCAAACCGTTCAGATGTCAAGATATTTAAATTTTAGTAATATGAAAAAATTATTAAAAAAATTGAAATTCATCTTGCATGTCAGGATTAAAAAAATTTAGTAAAAGTACCCCTCCCGACAACGAGACGTGTTCCGCATTTACAAGATTAATTTTTAAAATGTATTTTCGATGATCCGACCGTACGGATGTTAAGATAAATCAATTTTTGTTATATGAAAAAATTATTAAAAAATTTGAAATTCTTCTTGCCGATTAGGATTAGAAAAATTTAATAAAAGTACCCCTCCCGACAACTAGACTCGTTCCCCATTTACAAGATTAATTTTTAAAATCTTTTTTCGATGATCCGACCGTACGGATGTTAAGTTTAATCAATTTTAGTCATATTAAAAAACTATTAAAAAATTTTAAATTCATGTTGCATGATTGTATTTTACACTGTATTCACCCCCTCTACAGTGTGTGTGACCTAACAAGTGGTATCAGAGCCTATCTGTTAACACACATACAGTTAAAGATCCAAACACAATCATGTCTGACACAGAAACTCCAACTAAGCCTACCAAAACTGAAGAACCTCCAAAGACACAAATCCAAAGTCGGTATGAAACCATCAGAGTTCCCATACTGAGACCATCTGAATATGCCATATGGAAGGTGAGGATGACCATGATTCTGGAAGCTACAGATCCAGAATATCTTGATAGAATCAAGGAAGGGCCTCACAAACCAACCAAGCTCGCTGTTGCAGTTGCAGGTGAGGCAGCAAAGACTGTACTAATTGAAAAGAGTGATTATACTGCTGAAGATATCGCATCAATTGCTAAGGATGCTAAGGTACGACACTTACTGCATAGTGCCATTGATAATGTAATGTCAAACAGGGTAATTAACTGCAAGACTGCTAAGGAGATATGGGATGCTCTGGAAACAAGGTGTCAGGGAACTGATACAATTAAGAAGAACAGGAAGACAATACTCACTCAAGAGTATGAACACTTTGACTCAAAGGCTAATGAATTATTGACTGATTTATATGATAGATTTGTCAAACTCTTGAATGATCTGTCACTGGTTAATAAGGAGTATGATCTTGAAGATTCAAACCTTAAATTCCTGTTAGCTCTTCCTGAATGTTGGGATTTGAAGCCAACAACAATAAGAGACAATTACAATCTTGATGAAACAACTCTTGATGAAATTTATGGAATGCTCAAGACTCATGAACTTGAGATGGAACAAAGAAGCAAGAGGAAAGGAGGAAAGTCAAGGACAGTTGCTCTTAAGGCTGAAGAAGAATCCCCCAAGGCAGCTACCTCAAGGAAAGACAAGGGTAAAGCTCTGTTCACAAAGTCTGAAACTGAGTCATCAAGTTCTGAAAGTGATGATGACTCAGATTCTGAAAGCTTGCCTGAGACTAATGCTGATGAGGAGATGATGAAGCTGTGTGCTCTTATGATGAAAGGGATCACAAAGATTGCAAACAGGAAGTTCAGGAAGGGAAAGAAGTTTTCCAGGAAAGGCATAAGTTCTGATAAGAAGAATTTCAGAAGATCTGAAGGCAGAGGAGGAAAGTCTGATAGAAGAGATTATACCAATGTCAAATGCTATAACGGTGGTGAGAAAGGCCACATATCTCCTGATTGCAAGAAGGTAAAGGGTGACAAAGGCAAGGCTCTTGTCACAAAGCAGAAAAGCTGGACAGATACCTCAGACTCTGAAAGTGAGGAGAACTATGCGTTGATGGCAAATGCTGATAAAGAAAGTGCTGAGAGCAGTTCTGAAGCTGCTAAAACAAAGGTACCTCAGACTACTTATGCTTTTCATACTGATGATATTAATGAGTTGAGAAGATATCTTAAAACCATGTTTTTTAGTTATAGAGATCAAACTTTAACATGTGAAAGATTAACTTCTGAAAATCTTGCTTTTAAGAAAAGAAATGATTTCTTAGAAAAAGAGTTAGTTATGTTCCATCAAACTCAGAAGGATAGAGATGATGCTTTTTATGTTAGGGATGAAGTGCTAAAAATGAATGAATCTCTAAAAACTGAGTTAGAAAAGGAAAGAGAGATAATCAGGACTTGGACTGACTCTGGCAGAACAACTCAAAATTTGCTAAGTAGTGAAAATTGGAAAGAGGGCTTAGGTTATGGAGAGGATAAGAATGATAAAGGAACTGTAGAAATTAAGCCTGTTGTTAAGCAAAAGCCAAAGTTAAAACCTGTTAAGCTTGTAACTGTAAAGTCTGATAATGATAAATCAGAAGTTAGAGAGGGATTAACTTCTGACAAACTAAAACAGGAAAAGACAGCTGAAGTAAACATAGGCTTAATGACTAAGAAGCAGCTTAAGCATAAGCTGAAAGATGTTAAGAATGTAAACAAGGTAAAATCACCTAGGAAAAATAGGAATGGAAAGGAAGGTATGAATAAAAGCAATGATTATAAACCTGTTCCTGATGCTCCTAGGAAAACATGTCATAACTGTGGAAGTTCTAACCATCTGGCTTCTTTTTGCAGGAAGAATAAGAACATTAACTCCTTACCTTCAAAATCAGGAGTTAAGAGTCAGTCTTTTAGATATAAACCACAGAATCCTTGTTTTCATTGTGGTAGTTTATGGCATTCCATTTATACTTGTAAGGAATATCATAGCTTGTACTATGATTATTATCAATTAAAACCTTCTTTGAAGAAAGTTTCCATTGTTCCTTCTAGTGTAAATTCTGATTCAAAGTCTGATAGTGTAAGTTCTGATAAGAAAAATGTTAACGTAAACTCTGATGCTAAATCCGCTGCAAATGTTAACAAACTTGATAAGGCCAAAGGATCCAAGCAAGTCTGGGTCCTTAAAACTAATCATTAGTGGTCTTTGTGATTGCATGGCAACAGGAAAAATATTCTAGTTCTGGACAGTGGATGTTCAGGACATATGACTGGAAATAAAGCCCTGCTATCAGACTTTGTGGAGAAAGCTGGCCCAAGTGTTTCTTATGGAGATGGCAACATTGGAAAAACATTGGGATATGGCAATATCAATCTTGGGAATGTTATCATTAAAGAAGTAGCTCTGGTCTCAGGACTTAAACACAATCTGCTGAGTATAAGTCAAATCTGTGACAGAGGTTATCATGTTGATTTCTTTGAAGAACACTGTGAAGTTGTGAGTAAATCTAAAGGCAAAGTTGTTCTAAAAGGATACAGGCATGGTAACATTTATGAAGCTAAGCTTTTAACAAGTACTGATGGTTCTGCAATCTGTCTGATGAGTAGAGCATCAATTGAAGAAAGCTGAAATTGGGACAAGAAACTCTCTCATTTAAATTTCAACAATATAAATGAGCTGGTCAAGAAAGATCTTGTGAGAGGACTGCCAAAGTCAGTATTTGCTCCTGATGGCCTTTGTGATTCTTGTCAGAAGGCCAAACAAAGAAAATCTTCATTCAAGAGCAAGACTGAATCATCAATTCTTGAGCCTTATCATCTACTACATGTTGATCTATTTGGTCCAGTAAATGTCATGTCTATTGCAAAGAAGAAATATGCATTGGTCATAGTGGATGAGTTCACTAGATACACATGGGTGTATTTTTTGCACACAAAAAGTGAAACTGCATCTATCTTGATTGATCATGTCAAACATCTGGATAAATTGGTCAAAGATTCTGTGAAAACAATAAGGAGTGATAATGGCACTGAGTTCAAGAATTTGAGAATGGAAGAGTTCTGCAAAAACCATGGAATTAAGCAGGAATTTTCTGCTCCTGGAACTCCACAGCAAAATGGAGTTGTTGAAAGGAAGAATAGAACTCTCATTGAAGCTGCACGTACAATGCTTGAAGAAGCAAAGCTTCCAACCTATTTCTGGGCTGAAGCTGTGCAGACTGCTTGTTTTACTCAAAATGCAACACTCATTAACAAGCAAGGAAAAACACCATATGAGATGGTGAAGAAAAAGAAGCCAAATCTGAAGTACTTTCATGTATTTGGATGCAAGTGTTTTGTTCTCAAGACTCATCCTGAACAGCTATCTAAGTTTGATCTAAAAGCTGATAAAGGAATTTTTGTTGGATATCCACTTTCCACAAAAGCCTTCAGAGTCTATAATTTGAGAACAAAAGTGGTCATGGAATGTATCAATGTCTCTTTTGATGACAAGAAGATTACTGGTCTTGAAGATTTTATTGATCATGATCAGCTGAGATTTGAAAATGAAGACTCAAATTCTGATACTGAAAATCCTGACAGTCTAAGTCCTGATACTATAAACTCTGATGGATTAAACTCTGATGTTATTGAAACTATGGTGACTACGCCAAAGGAAGATACACCTATGCAGGGGGAGCATACTCAAGATCATACCACATCTCAAGAAACATCAGAACATACATCTGGCTCTTCAAGTTCTGATTCGTCAAGTTCTGATAAGCCAAGTTCTGATAGTGCTGAAAATCTAAATTCTGAAGAATCCAACTCAGAGAACATAGTTTCAGGGGGAGCATCAGAAAATGAAAATGAAGACAGCATGGATTATGGGGGAGCATCCAGTTCTAGAGAAAACCTTCCATCTGCAAGGAAGTGGACAAAATCACATACACCTGATTTGATAATTGGAAATCCTGATGCAGGTGTCAGAACTAGAACAGGTACTTCAAACAAATGTCTTTACAATTCGTTTCTCTCTCAGACTGAGCCAAAGAAAGTGGAAGAAGCTCTTCAAGATGTTGATTGGGTGCAAGCAATGCAGGAAGAGTTAAATGAATTTGAAAGAAATAAAGTCTGGACCCTAGTGACAAGACCAAAGAATAGATCTGTTGTTGGTACAAAGTGGGTATTCAGAAACAAAACTGACAGTGATGGCATAATTACAAGGAATAAGGCAAGGCTGGTTGCAAAAGGATATTCTCAACAGGAGGGAATTGATTATGATGAAACATTTGCACCAGTTACTAGGTTAGAAGCCATAAGGATATTTTTGGCTTATGCTGCTCACAAAAAGTTTACTGTCTTTCAAATGGATGTAAAAAGTGCTTTCCTCAATGGAGAATTAGAGGAGGAAGTATATGTTGAACAACCTCCAGGCTTTGTAGATTCCAAACATCCAAATTATGTATACAGGCTTGATAAAGCACTTTATGGACTTAAGCAAGCTCCTAGAGCATGGTATGAGACTTTAGCTCAGTTTCTTCTGGAAAGTGGATTCAACAGAGGAACAATAGACAAAACACTGTTCTACCTCAACCATGGAAAGGACTTACTTCTGGTCCAGATTTATGTTGATGATATCATTTTTGGGTCTACAAATGACAGACTTTGCAAGAAGTTTGCCAAACTGATGCAGTCAAGGTATCAGATGAGTATGATGGGGGAACTTAGCTATTTTCTGGGCCTTCAAGTCAAGCAGAATGAAGAAGGCACTTTTATTTGTCAAACTAAGTACACCAGAAACTTGCTGAAGAAATTTGGAATGCAAGATTGTTCAAGTGCATCCACTTCAATGGCCACTGCAACAAAACTGGATAAGGATACTGGTAAATCAGTAGATGTTACTGATTACAGAGGTATGATTGGCTCTCTATTCTATCTAACTGCTAGTAGACCTGATATCATATATGTTACCTGTCTTTGTGCAAGATTTCAAGCAGATCCAAGAGAACCTCACTTAACAGCTGTGAAAAGAATTTTCAAGTATCTTAAAGGAACAGCTGATCTGGGATTGTGGTATCCTAGAGAATCAGATTTTAAACTAATAGGTTACTCAGATGCAGATTTCGCAGGTTGCAAAATTGACAGGAAAAGCACAAGTGGAAGCTGCCAATTTCTTGGAGGCAGATTGGTTTCTTGGTTCAGCAAGAAACAAAAGTCAATTTCCACATCAACTGCAGAAGCAGAGTATATTGCTGCAGGAAGCTGTTGTGCACAGATTCTTTGGATGAAGAATCAGTTACTGGATTATGGGTTAACATATTTCAAAATCCCTATTTACTGTGATAATCAAAGTGCTATTGCTATGACAGGTAATCCAGTTAAACACTCTATAACAAAGTACATCAGCATCAGGTATCACTTCATCAGGGAACATGAGGATGAAGGTACAGTGGAATTGCACTTTGTTCCAACAAATCAACAACTAGCAGATATCTTCACAAAACCATTGTGTGAAGCCATTTTTACAAGATTGGTAAATGAACTTGGAATGGTTTCAGGTTCTTTCTCTAAATCTGCTTAGTTTTGTTCTGTTATATCAGACTTTATGATCAGTATTTACAGAATTTAATCTCTTTGTGCATTTTGTGCTTAATTGACAAATGTGTTTAAGTACTGACTGTTGTCTGATATATGTTTCTAAACTCTGATAAGTGATATGTCTGTTTAAGTAACTATTCAATCCTATGAGGATAACTGTGCTAGATGCTGACCTAGTAGTCTTCAATAAATAAAGGATCCCATATAAGAAGTAATTATTTCTGTGGAAATCTATTGACACAAGCAAATTCTGATAATTGAGCTTAGTTGAGTTTACTTTGTCTATCTTATTACTAAGTCACAAATTAGAATAATGCTACTCATCTGTTAAGTTCTAATACTAGTAAATCTGCTGAATGCACTAAGTGCTGATAAACCTCACTTATCAAAAGAAAAAGCAAAAGGATCAAAGAATAAAATCAGGTACTCCTTTGAGATCTAGAGTAAAAATGTGGAAGGGACGACCCAAGTGCATTGCTGGTATTAAGTAATATGCATCAGAAAAGCAACTAAAATATTTTCTTGGTGACTTTTCACACTCTATGATTACTGGAGAAATACTCTGATAATAGCATAAATTCTGATAAGCAGTTGTGACTCACTTACACAGAGAAGTCACTGTGAAATGGACTTTAAAAAGATGCATAAAATTAGCACAAAATAGTTGAGGTGGACTCAAGCATGAACTCATTCATCAGTAGGTTTCAGGATAATGACAGCTCTTTAGCAAAGTTTTAGTTATGCCTTATTTCTAAGATGTACTGAAGTGAATCAGACTTTACTCTTTGTCTGATATTTAGCTTAATGCACACACTAATCACTCCATATGAATGATGAAAATTACTGTGGTGATCTATGTTGTTTTAGATGAACAGTCATTGTGTTTCATTGCACAAATTCTGAGAACAAGTTCTGATTACATATTCAGATGATTAAGTTCTGAAGAATATAAATCAGAATTTGTGTGAGGACTTCCTAAGATAGGCATTCCTTTTTCGAGTTAAGAAATTATGTTCTAATGACTGTTAAGTTCTGATATAAGTCTAAGTTCTGATATTACAGTCTAATTCTTTACTTGACTTATCTGTGGATAAAATTTAATAACAGTCTCGGTTCAAACTAAAATATGTGAAGTGGAAGATTAATAGTCACTATGGTTAGGGTTAGCAATATTCGTACTTGAACAGTCAACTTTTACTTGCTTCTTGTGCACATTAAACCATGTTTTCTCTTTCCAATGAATGTTTTTCTTTTTCCAAGTATGGGGAGACGAGGTAGAATTAATTCTACCTATCAACATTAAATTTCTTTGCGTCTCCTGGCATTCTCCTGCCTATATAAGCAACCACTTCACATCAGCCTTCCCATCAAATCTTTTCTCACAAACTTACCTTCATACTTTTTCTATCAAAAACACCATGGTCAGATACAACATGTTTTTGAACTATGAAACCTTCAATATGGAGCTAAGCTGTGCCGATTGGCGGCAGGAATGGCACGTCACTACCATTCCTGATGAGATATGGGACTCTGTCCCACAGGAGGTACTCACCCACCTCCTGTTCTTTTATATGGATTACCATCGCCATCTGGAGCGATTGGAGGGGGAAAGGCTGGAAGCTCTCCGCCAGCAAGAGCGAATCATTCGACTCGCCATTCTGTTTGTCGAGAGTAGGAAGAAGAAATGATTTATTTTCTTCTTCCTGTTTTTCTTCATCATCAGCCTTGCCCTGCTTCTTGAGCTAGGACTAAGGTTGTTGATGTTAGGTTTAGCAGCTTAGGGAAATCTTGTATAAATTCTGATGTACTTTCAATTTCATGAATTTATTCTCTTGATATATTAATGAAATTTGTTTTTGTTTCAAGATTTTGTCTCTGAGATATTTTGTAATACATTGATAAATCCTGATAAATATTCATATTCTGATGACCATATAAATTCTAAGTTCTGATTTTACTTTATCAGTACTTACTCATCTAATTTATTTTGGTCATTTTCACTTGATTTATTTTCAGAATATTAATGTTGCAGTGAAAAATAATTAAGTAAGTGGGAACGGTTTCAATTTTGAATTAAAACTATTTCACCTTGATTAATGGAATATCTGGGTAAGTGGAACGGTTTTTCCTTGAAAAACTGCAAGTGGGTAAGTAATGATTACTGTTTTCTCGAGCCCAGTAACTATCCGTTATTACTGCATGTCTGACATGTGTCCAACGGTTACATTTTTTTAAAAAAAAAAGGAGTATAAGTAAGACAGAGAGAAGATTTTTTAATCTTTTATTTCCTTTCATACTTTTTCTCTACTTGCTTTTACTCTATTTCTTCTTCTCACGTTGGTTTTTCATACAGACATTTTCTCAAACACCTAACAGGCACTCTTAAATCTCAATTTTTCACATGGCACCTAAGGATTTAATCATTGATGGAGCTATGTTTGTTCCAAATAACTATGCTGCAATTCTTGATCATGCTGAAGCTCCATCTGAATTGCATTTTGTGCAAGATCTTCTTGCACATAGTGAGATTGGGTATGCATTGACCCAGCCTTCAGTCTTTTCGAGCCAACAAGTTCTGACATTTTGGCGGACTGGGCACTTTGATAATGGTGGTACACATGGCACTCCCAGTATTGTTTTCGAAGTGGGTGATTCTTCATATGCAGTCACTCCTGGTACAATACGCAAGGCTCTACATCTCCCAGAAGGATGTACCTTTTCAATTCCAGAGGAATCAGCTCTTCAGGATTTAATGGCCCATTTGGGGTATGAACAGAGTTTGGAAAAGCTTGGGCAGTTGAAACGGGCTCATATCAGAAGAGAATGGAGCTTCTTCTTCGACTGCATCACTAAAGCTTTTGGGAACAAGTGTTCGAATTTTGATGCTATCCCAATTCTGAGTCAGCACATCGGGTATGCTATTATAAACCAAACTCATTTTGATTTTGCAACTGCTATAATTGGTTTTATTGGGGATAGGATGACAGAGGATAGGAATGTTGTTTACTTTGCTAGATTTTGTTAACTTATATATACTTTTTGTACTGATGAACCTCAATTATTCAGTTCCTCAACTCCACCTTTTAAGGTTGCAAAACGTTACTTTAATGACCTGATAAATGCTGACACTAAGAAATCAGTGGTTAGACCTTTACAGATTCCTCAATCTGTAAAACAGATCTTAGTAAATGCTGATCCTGATACTTATAGATCTGTTTATTCTGATGTCCAACCAACAACAACCTCCCAAACACCACAACAACCATCAGCACCTACCACCCATTCTACTCAACCAACCCTCAGGAAATATATCAAATCCTATCTCTCCACTTCACAGACAGTTCAACCCTCAACCTCAGTACCTACTGTGAAGCCTTCATCTTCCAAGCCAAAGAGGACAAAGACTGTTCCTCAAACACCTCAAAAGCGAAGGAGGATTGCCTTGAGAGATGAATCTGATACTGAGGACCAGGTTCCTTCTTCAGAACTTGTTATTGATGAAGCTAAGAAAGAGACTTCTCAGAAGGATTCTGGAATTGGGGGATCTAGGCTTCTCAAGAGGCTTAGAAGAATGACAGTTCCTGAAACTCCCAAGGAATCCAAATCTGCAAAGAGATACAAGAAACAGAGGGCAAATAGGCCAGTTTCAGATGATGAAGAGGAAGTAGTTAAGGAAGGGGATCAGGAATCTCTGATCTCACAAGAAAAGGAATTTGCTAAAGTCACTTCTTCTCCATCAACTCCATCTCAGGAAGCTGTTTCTGAAAAGGCCAACACACCATCTGTATCTCATGTTGATCCAGGCACAAGTGCTGATATTGATGTTCAAAACTTGGTTGTGCCTGAAGTAATTTTCCTAGAAGCTCCAATAGCAAATAATCTATCAACAACACCTGTTACTGATGCTGTTCAAACTCCAGAGTTATCTACTACACCTTCTCTGCATCTAAATATTGATGATCAGAATATAGGTGGGCATCAGGATATGGCTGTTGATCAGACCTTTGAACCAGATCAGCAATTAGAGGATGCTGAAGCCTCCATTGCTACTCACACTGTTGTCTTATCCGAAGATACTGATTCTGTAAGTTCTGATGCTGCAAATGCTGGAGATACTGGTGATGCTGCTCCAAATGCAGATGCTGATGCAACAGGTCCTTCAGGACATGCTCCTCAACAAACTATTCTTAAGTCTGAACTTGTTAAGAAGTTTGTTACCAGAGAAGCACCAGTGCCTTGGAGTGAAACTCCTGCAGAACAGGAGTGGACTAAGGAGTGGAACTCAGTTTCCTGTGTTCCAACTGAAAAGTATCTTGCTGAGCACTTGACTAAAGCTGATGAAATGTTAAATTCTGATGATTTCAAAACCCAGCTTAGAGTCACTGCATTGAGTACTAAACATCTACAAGGTCTTCATTCAACTACTCATGCAGAGCTACACAAGATTCAGGAAGAATTCATCAAACAGGAACAAATTTAAAAGATTGATAAGAAAAAGTTCTTCCAGCCTACCTTTGACAGGATTGCTTATATTGAGAAGACTCAAGAGAAACAACAAGCTCAGATTAATGATATTCTGACAAATCAAGCTTCTCAGCAATCTCAACTTACTGAAATCCAAGCCTCAATGGAATTGCTTGTCTCTCTTCTACTTCCTACTGATGCCAAAAAGGGGGAGAAAGTAATTAAGTCCAAATGCAAGACTGACAAGACACTGAAAGGGAAGGATAATGAAAAGGATGATCAAGGACGCTCTGTAATGGGTAGAGGTCATAGTCAAGGTAGAGGTTTCACATCAAGAAAAGCTGAAATCACAAGTCACAGGACAAGTTCTGATACTGGAAAAAAATAAGTTCTGCTACTGGTAAAAGGATAAGTTCTGATGAACTTTTAGATCTTGATGAGGAAATATCAAGACAATTATTTCTTCAGGAAAATCCAGGAATGGACTTGGAGAGTTTAATGGAGGAAGAAGCCAGACTTAAATCAGAGAAAGTCACATCTAAATCTGAAGCTTCTGGTAAAAAGCCACTTCCAAAACTCAAAGGCATTGTGATAAAAGAAAGGACAAATGCTGAAGCGACATTGGCTAAATCACAACCGCAGATAGATCCAAGATCCAAGGGTAAAGAAAAAGTTGGTGAACCTATCAAGGTTTATGTGCCTCCTGAGGATGAAGAAATTACTGATGAAAAGGATGATCTTGCTTTGACTTCAAGAAAAGCTCTTAAAACAACCTCTGACATGGCTCAAGTTGTTCAGAGTCAAGATAAAGTAAGTTCTGATATTTTAAAGAAGCAAGTAACCTCTGACACATCTCAAGTTAACTTGATATCAGAAGTTAGACCAAAGACACTCCTACCAGGATTCACTAAAGCAAAACAGACTCAACCTTTGAAGACTGCTGCAAGTGGTTTTGAAGCAAGAGTAGTTACTGGAAAGGAAGCAAGAGATAAAACTGGATTGGGAAGTGCTGATGAAAGAAGAATATAGAACACTACCAATGATCCAACTTCCTTGAGTGAACCAGGTATTGGAGCAACTCCTGAGAGATTGAATCAACTAGAATCTGTACAAATGGTTTACCATACCTACTTGAAAAAACACATCTTGTTGTACTTCATGACAGATGGTAGGGTTTATCATATAAGGCAAAATGCCATTCCATTGAAGTATTTTGAAGAACTGGAGCATGTACTATTCTTACTTCAAGTGGATGACAGATTGACAGGAACTGCTGCAAACTATTTGAAGGATCAGATTCAGAGACAGAAAAGGCTTTATTCTGTTAAGTCTGACAGCACATATGTTCCAAAGTACAGAGATCACAAGGATGATATAGTTGAAATGAAGCCCAACACTGCTAAAATTATAACTACCTTTCTAGGTTACAGGGCTGTGGAATTCAATCTTGAGTCTGATAAAGCTTATTTGATCAGACTGGATCAGGATATAAGAAAAGCAAAGATTAATGATCTCAGGGCTGCAATCTTTCAAATTGGTGAAGATACTGCAGAGCTTAAAGATGCTAAAAGGAGGATGATTGATGAACTTAGATATGTTGAGAGATGTTTGTTGAAGAACTATCTCAGAACAACTCCTGACATCAGAGAGATCAGAAGATGAAGCCAAGTCGAAGATCTACAACTGCTTAAATTCTGATATTTGTACAGACTGAAGTTGTTATCAGAAGTTAAATATTGGTAAAGCTTTAAGGACTGTAAGTTGTAGCTATCTAGTCTAATTCTCATGCATTTGTACTTAATGTTTTTGACATCATCAAATATCTGTTAAACTTGTATATTATGCTTATTTACAAGTTGGGGGATATTGTAGAGGGGGTGAATACAGTGTAAAATACAATCAAATCGAACTTTAATATCTTAAGTAACAGAAAACAAACTTTATTGAAACAATAAACTCTGTTACAGTATGGAACTGTTACCTCTCAGTGATGAACAAATATCACGAGAGCTGCTAGGGTTACAATGAATAATCTTCTCGAATATGATAACACTTATAGTGTAAACCCTATGTCTGTGTTTATATATTACACAGTTGCAAGATAATCGCTAATTGATATGGAATATAATTCTGCTTCCTAAAATATATCAATCAGATATCTTTTCTTCCAAGTATTCCATTCTTCACGGAACACCTTCTTCATGCATATCTCTTCTTATGTTTATCTCGATCTTCTTTCCTTTAATCAGCTACTATCCTTATCTGATTGTCCTTCAGCATTTAAGTTCTGATATCCAACTTCTGATGATTATCTCCTGATAATATAAGTACTGATATCCTTAAGTCCTGACTTCCAGTATAAGTACTGATTCCCAGTTAAGTACTCATTTGTCCTATTAAGTAAGATCTGAAAACTAAACATAAATCATATTAGCCATGACATTATCAAATATATCTAACATTACATGTGAGGATTAGAAAAATCTAGTAAAAGTACCACTCCCGACAACGAGACTCGTTCCTGATTTACAAGATTAATTTTTATAATGATTTTTTCGACGATCCAACCGTACGGATGTTTAGATATTTCAACTTTAGTCATATGAAAAAATTATTAAAAAACTTGAAATTCATCTTGCATGTGAGGATTAGAAAAATCTAGTAAAAGTACCACTGTCGACAATGAGACTCGTTTCTGATTTACAAGATAAATTTTTAAAATGATATTTTCGATGATCCAACCGGACAGATGTTAAGATATACCAATTTTAGTCAAGTGAAAAAATTATTAAAAATTTTGAAATTCATCTTGCATGCCAGGATTAGAAAAATCTAGCAAAAGTACCACCCCCGACAACGAGACTCGTTCCGGATTTACAAGATAAATTTTTAAAATGATATTTTCGATGATCCAACGGGACGGATGTTAAGATATATCAATTTTAGTCACATGATTTTTTTTAAAAAATTTTAAATTCATCTTGCATGACAGGATTAGAAAAATCTAGTAAAAGTACTAGTCCGGACAACGAGACTCGTTCCTGATTTACAAGTTCAAGTTTTAAATGATTTTTTCGACGATCCAATCGAACGGATGTTAAGATATATCAATTTTAGTCATTTGAAAAAAATACTAAAATATTTGAAATTCATTTTGCATGTCAGGATTAAAAAATCTAGTAAAAGTACAACTCCCAACAACGAGACTAGTTCCCCATTTACAAGATTAATTTTTAAAATGATTTTTTCGACGATCAAATCATTCGGATGTCAAGATATTTTAATTTTAGTAATATGAAAAAATTATTAAAAAAATTGAAATTCATCTTGCATGTTAAGATTAGACAAATTTAGTAAAAGTACCCCTCCCGACAACGAGACGTGTTCCCCATTTACAAGATTAATTTTTAAAATGTTTTTTCGACGATCCGACCGTACGGATGTTAAGATATATCAATTTTAGTCATATGAAAAAGTTCTTAAAAAATTAAAAATTCATGTTGCATGTTAGGATTAGAAAATCTAGTAAAAGTATCACTCCCGATAACGTGACTCGTTCCTGATTTACAAGATTAATTTTTATAATAACTTTTTTGACGATCCAACCGTACGGATGTTAAGACATATCAATTTTAGTTATTTGAAAAAATTATTCAAAAATTTGAAATTCACCTTGCATGTTAGGATTAGAAAAATCTAGTAAAAGTCTAACTTCCGACAACGAGACGAGTTCCTGATTTACAAGATTAATTTTTAAAATGATTTTTTCGATGATCCAACCTTACGGATGTTAAGATATATCAATTTTAGACATGTGAAAAAATTATTAAAAAATTTAAAATTAATCTTACATTTCAGGATTAGAAAAATCTAGTAAAAGTACTACTCCCAACAACGAGACTCGTTCCTGATTTACAAGATAAATTTTTAAAATGATTTTTTCGATGATCCCACCAGCCAGATGTTAAGATATATCAATTTTAGTCATATGAATTTTTTTAAAAAAAATTGAAATTCATCTTGCATGATAGGATTAGAAAAATCTAGTAAAAGTACTAGTCCCGACAACGAGACTCGTTCATGATTTACAAGTTAAAGTTTTAAATGATTTTTTTGATGATCCAATCGAACGGATGTTAAGATATATCAATTTTAGTCATATGAAGAAATTATTAAAATATTTGAAATTCATTTTGCATGTCAGGATTAGAAAAATCTAGTAAAAGTACCAATCCCAACAACGAGACTCGTTCCTGATTTAGAAGATTAATTTTTAAAATGATTTTTTTGAGGATCCAACCGTACGGATGTTAAGATATATCAATTTTAGTCATGTGAAAAAATTATTAAAAAATTTGAAATTCATCTTGCATGTTAGGATTAGAAAAATCTAGTAAAAGTACCACTCCCAACAATGAGACTCGTTCCTGATTTACAAGATTAATTTTTAAAATGATTTTTCTGACGATCCAACTATACGGATGTTAAGATATATCAATTTTAGTCATATAAAAAAATTATTAAAAAGGTTGAAATTCATCTTGCATGTCAGGATTAGAAAAATCTAGTAAAAAGTACCACTCCCTACAACGAGACTCGTTTTTGATTTACAAGATTAATTTTTAAAATGATTTTTTCGACGATCCAACCGTATAGAGGTTAAGATATATCAATTTTAGTTATATGAAAAAATATTAAAAAATTTGAAATTCATATTGCATGTCAGGATTAGAAAATTCTAGTAAAAGTACCACTCCCGACAACGATACTCGTTCCTGATTTACAAGATTATTTTTTATAATGATTTTTTTGACGATCCAACCGTACGGATGTTAAGATATATCAATTTTAGTCATATGAAAAAATTATTCAAAAATTTGAAATTCACCTTGCATGTCAGGATTAGAAAAATCTAGTAAAAGTACAACTCCAAACAACGAGACGCGTTCTTGATTTACAAGATTAATTTTTAAAATGATTTTTTACGACGATCCAACCGTATAGATGTTAAGATATATCAATTTTAGTCATATGAAAAAATTATTCAAAAATTTGAAATTCACCTTGCATGTCAGGATTAGAAAAATCTAGTAAAAGTACAACTCCTGACAACGAGACGCGTTCCTGATTTACAAGATTAATTTTTAAAATGATATTTTTCGACGATCCAACCGTACGGATGTTAAGATATATCAATTTTAGTCATGTGAAGAAATTATTAAAAAATTTAAAATTCATCTTTGTTGGATATAGAAGTAGTTGAAGATTAAAGATAGATTCATCTATGACAACAATGCAGAGGATGATAACTCTACATAGACAGGACTTGCAAATAATCCTATATCCATTGAAACCAGTACGAAGATAGAAGACTTGACATATACACAATGATCTGGAAAGCTACAATGAAGAAGTCGTCAACAGAAGTTCGAAGGAAGTTCATTAATATATTCATTCATCGAAGGAATAAGGTTGAAGATATTTGAAGTAGCAATCTGGATTGGTGTGAAGGTCATAAGGGTTTTAGTGAAGCTGATTTGATATGGTAGAAGACTTGACAGTGAATTGTATAGTCTATAGTACGAAGGCCTGAGAGCGGAACTAGTGTCTGTGAACTAGACCATTGCACTAGGCGTTAGTGATCCGTGAAAGGAAACTAAGTACTATCATTGGAAAGACTGTCAAGTGAGATTCGTATTCAAGAAAACTGTTCGAAGATTGAAGACGAAGCTCAGGAGACAGGAAGACATGAAGTGGTATGACTCAGGGATTGCATAGATCAAGTTTGAGAATATATAAGAAGTCAAGTACAAGTTCAAAAGGGATTCAAGTCAACATTCCAGGAGTTGTTGGTCAAGCAAATATCATGTATAAAGATTTGGCCAAGTAAGGAACACTAGTCGATTTCTATAGCTATTAGTCGAATTGTGCAAATCAGAAATGGTTCTAAGGCAAGATTCAAGCTAAAATCGACTTCTGGCATTTCAATCAACTCAAAATCGACTTCTAATATATATATAAATCGACTTGTAGAAGGTTAAACAAACTACTAGTCAATTTTATACTCTAGCTAGTTGACTAGTGTGGAGCTATTTGTAGAATCTAAGTCAAAATCGCCTCCTGGATTGCAAATCGACTACTAGGTAGTCCAAGTTATGTACTAGTCGATTTTGACATTCTACTAGTCGACTATTCTCTTATACAAGTCAACTACTAGCTTCTTGCTTGCCTACTTGAATATTACCTGAGGCATGGAAGTTATACAGGGAGAATTAGATCGACTAGTAGCTTAATTCTTGAATTATCCAAGTACAGGAACTCATATTGACTTCTACAATTCGACTACTGTACCCTGATTGATTTAATACTTGGACGAGAGCTTGCCACGTCTCTCAGTCTATTCACCTACCTATATCTATCAGTTCAACAGTGAATTGTATAATTAATCACAGTCAGAAATAGTAGCATTGCTATCACTCTTTGGAGATTCGTTCTATCAAATCATCAATTTGCGAAGTGAAGTGCTGCTGAATTTTATACAGAATTTTAGACTTACATAGGAACACTCAAAAGCATTAAATCCTTGTATTGATAGCTTGTATATGATAGGTTATATTGCTTTTTAGAGTGATAGTGATACACACATTTGATAAGTTATCTTTTGTAGTGTGTAGAGTTATTGTTGCTTTGATAACGTTTGTAACAAAGTTTGTAAGCAACCCACTCAGAGATTTTTCTTAATAATATAAGATCAATCCCTCGAAGCTCTTGTGTTTGTGTTTGTCTTTTATAGTATCTTTATCCACTGCGAATTTATTTGAAAAACGAACGATAATACATTCACCCCCCCTTTGTATTAACCTAGTGGACCTAACAATTGGTATTAGAGCTTGTTGATCGATATGCGGATCAGATCCTTTAGGTTAACAAGTTTTGTGTTGGATTTTGGTTGAACGGAGACAGGGATAGCTTCTGGTTGTGTAGTTTGGGTTTCTGTTGATTGGTTGTGTTGTGTGACTGATTGGATAGTTGCAGTTTGAGACATCGTATTGCGAAAATTTTATAGATCTGTAAAAATGAGTTCTCAAAAGATTGGCGGTCTTAAGGTTCCGAAATTCGATAAGGCAAACTACAATCTATGGAAGAAGAGGATGCTTCTTTATCTCAGAGATACAGATCACAGATACATTAAGGTCATCTAGAAAGGACCATTTGTATTTGAGATAGAGGATCCAAATGATGATGAGAAGAGAATTCCTAAGAATCCAGATGACTACACTGAGAAGGATATTGAATTGGATAGTCTGGATGCCAAGGTGCAGCACTTGTTGATGGAATCCATGGATGATGACATGAGCCATCAAATTATTGTGTGTGAAAATGCTAAGCATATGTGGCAAACCATAGAGTTGTTAACGGAAGGAACGAAAGACGTCAGAGAAAATAGACTTGATATTCTGACTACCCAGTACGAGGCATTCAAATCTCTCCCAGGCGAAAACATAACTTCAGTCTTTGAAAGATTGAACAAGTTGATAAATGAACTTAGCATCTATGGGAAGAGATATGAACAGAAAGAGATAAACAGGAAGTTTATGTTGACATTGCCCACACATCTTATAAGTAAAGGAGATTCAGTTCGTGAGCGCTTGGACTTCAAGACTATGTCTCTGGACAAGTTATATGGGAAGATGAAGACTCATGAAATGGAATTGGAACATAAAAAGATTATATATGGAAGTGGTGTAGTAGACGTGAAGAATGTTGAGTTACTGAAGACAACTGCTCTTGTAGCCAATAAACACAAGGACTTGGACATAACTGCTGAAAAGCTAAAGACAAATGATCAAGTGCTTTGTGATGCTGAAGTTGATGACGGAAATCTCTCTGGAGACCCATGGGATTATTATACAATGGAAGAGTTGCAAGATATGAAGGATCCCACTATGGCCAACATGGTAGCTCTGTTTGGAAACCTGAGATTCAGGAGGAAACAAGCCTTTAGGGGATCTGGTAGCAGCAACAGGGGTCAGAAATCTCCATCATACTCAGACTCAGGCTACAAGACATGGATGGTGGATAGAAAGAATGTCAAGTGTTTCAATTGTGGAGAAATGGGACACTTTGCCACTGAATGTAGAATGAGTCAACAGGAAAGGCTTATCAAAGGAAAGATTTTGGAGGTTCGAAGAAGTATCCAGTGAAGTCTTACTTAGTTGAGGGTAGAAGCTGGGATGATACTAATAATGAGGAATAGCAGTTTGGAAATCTGACACTCATGGCTGACACTCCACACTCTTCGAGACAGGTAATCCTTTGCTCCTACTCACCTTCATTTCATACTGAAAACCTATGTGAGAATGAACGCTGCCTTGCTTTTAGAAAGTCTATCACTATACATGCTGCATCTTCATTTGATAGTATAAAAGTTGAATGCACTGAGAAAGCATGCATTGATAGATATAATTCCATAAATCTGAGCTATTATCACTATATAGTCTCCTTGAAAAATACTAATGGTACTGTAGGAGACTTGAAAGAAAAGGTAAAGAAAATACAAGAAGAACTTGATAAGTTAGTTCTTGAGAAAGTTAATGTTGAAGACATTAGGCAAAAACATCACTATCTAGAACTTAAGGCTAATAATCATGTTGAGAGCATTGCTCAGAGAGATGAGAAGATAAAGGAACTAGAAGCTAAGTTACAAGTTTATGCCAATTCTGATAATCATGCGAAGGAACTCATATCTAGCCAAGTTGTAAGTGGTAAACTTGGAATTGGCCTAGATTATGATGAGCTTAGAAAGTCAAGTAAGAAACGTGTGGTGGAGAATGAAAAAGTTAAAAAAGTAAATAATCCACCGGATACACCACACGTTCTGAAAAATTCTAAGGAACCTTTGTACAAGAAAGCATCTTCTGATCCCTTTGATGAGGATAGACTATTCATTGAACATGAGTTTCTTGTTGAGGACTTAAATGAATGAAAAGATAAAAAGGCAAAGGTACCTAGTAAGTCAGCTGAATCAGATAGTGAAACATCTAAGGCTGGACTAGGTTTTAGTTCCAAAACTAAAAGAAGCAGGAATAGAAATGGCAGGATATGAGGCAATGGCCCTAGAAAGTTATGCAACAATTATGGATTTGCTGGTCATCTTACTCATACTTGTAGGAAGGCTAAGGTAGATAATGTTAAGAATGTTAATATGCATAAAATGTCTAGCATGCCTAAATCTCCTAAGTGCAATAATTCTATTTGCATGTCATGTGTTGTTAATTTCATGAACATTTATCTTGATTCCACACACTCGCACAATTCATCGCATAATCATGATAAGCATGTACACACACACACTGGTAAGTCTAAGACTGTCAGCCCTCCTAAGGTTATGAAAGAGGCACATGTCACCAAGCCCAGAAGCAAGTCTGCTGGTGCTTCTGTAAGTGACAAAGGGACAGTCAAAGACAATGCATAGCATACTAAGCCTGTCAATTCTGTGAAGCAGAATGTTAAATATTCAAATGCTTCTAAGTCCCCTGGACCCAACTTGGTTTGGGTACCAAAGAAAACTTAACCTCCTTTGTTTTCAGGGCATTAAGCAGAAGAAGGTCATTTGGATTCTAGACAATGGATGTTCGAGGCATATGACTGGAGATAGAGCCCTGCTATCAAAGGTGGTTGAGAAAGTTGGCCCGGAAGTTACCTTTGGAGATGACAGAAAAGGTTATACAACGGGATATGGCTGTTTGGAAATTGGAAATGTCATCATTGAAGATATTTCTCTGGTTGAAGGTCTGATGCATAATCTCATCAGCATAAGGCAATTCTGTGATAAAGGCTGTGAAGTTTTATTCAAGAAGGAGAGGTGTTTGATCTCTAATCAGAAGAATGAGAAGCTTACTCTCAATGGAGTGAGAAAGGGTGATTTGTTTGTAGCTGACTGGAATTCTGCTGGAGATGGTCAAGTTCTGTGCTTCTATAGTAAAGCTTCTCCAGACGACAGTTGGTTATGGCATAAGAAGCTCTCCCACTTAAACTTCAAGACCATGAATTCTTTGGTTAAGAGGGAGTTGGTGAGAGGTATGCCCGAGATGGAATTTTGTCCTGAAGGACTTTGTGAAGCATGTGAGAAGGGAAAGTCAAAGAGAGCATCACATAAGAAGAAGACAGTTTCTGACATTGCTGAGCCCTTACAACTTCTGCATATGGATTTGTTCGGACTAGTCAATGTAATGTCTATGTCGAGAAAGAAAAAATTGCTTAGTGATTGTTGATGACTATTCCAGATATACGTGGGTGTTATTCTTACATTCAAAGGATGAAGCAGCTGAAATGATCATTGATCACATCAACAAGATTGAGTTAGAAGCTGGCGTGCCTGTAAGATGCATAAGATCAGATAATGGCACAGAATTCAGAAATGCAAAGTTGAATGATTTCTGTATGGAGAAAGGCATCTCGAGACAATATTCAGCACTAAGGACTCCTCAACAGAATGGAGTGGTAGAAAGAAAGAATCGTACGTTGGTTGAGGCTGCAAGGACAATGCTGAATGAAGCCAATCTTCCTACATATTTCTGGGCTGAAGCTGTTAGCACTGCGTGTTATACTCAGAATTGAACCCTGATCAACAAGATGTTTGAAAAGACACCATATGAGTTAATGGCCAACAAGAAACCATCCGTGAGTTACTTTCTTGTGTTTGGAGGAAAATTCTATGTGCTAAAGGACGATGAGTATCTTGGTAAATTTGATGCCAAAGCTGAAGAAGGTATTTTCCTAGGCTATTCATTGGGGTCTAAGGCATACAGGGTGTTTGTGATTGATGACAGCAAAGTTGTGGAAAGCCTTAATGTAACTTTTGATGAAACCAAGCTCCCGAATATTCAGAAGGAAGATAGTAATGATCACTTAAGTCTGGAAGATCTGAGTTTGTTCCAAATAGAGATAGAAATGGAGATGATCATCACAATGATCATAATAGTGATTCAGATTCTGATGGAAATGGTGGAGATGGTTCATATATGAATGGCAATAATGGTAACATAATTGTGCATAGTGAGACAGTTTCTGGAACCAGTCCTCAAGTGTCAGATTCTACAGATCAAGATGGCAGCAACTCAGGGGGAGCAGAATAAGAAAGAAGATCTGCTAGTCGAACTCAACAGAATGTTAATCAAGCTGAATCATCAAGGGCAAATATACCTAGAGCTGTAAAGTGGAGTAGATCTCATCCTGAAGATCTCATTATTGGTGATGCTGGAGCAAGAGTTCAGACGAGAAGAGCTACTACTAATGAATGTCTATTTTCTGGGTTTCTTTCTCAAATGGAACCAAAGAAAGTAGATGAAGCTCTTGGAGATCCTGATTGGGTGATTGCTATGCAAGATGAGCTAAATTAATTTGAAAGACAGAAAGTGTGGAAGCTTGTACCAAGACCAAAAGATAAATCTGTTATTGGCAATAAGTGGGTATACAGGAACAAGCTGGATGAAGATTGAATTGTAACAAGGAACAAGGCGAGACTGGTTGCTAAGGGTTATTCTCAAGAAGAAGGCATTGACTATGATGAGACCTTTGCACCAGTGGCTAGACTTAAAGCCATCAAAATGTTCTTAGCATTTGCTGCACATTCAAACTTCAAAGTTTATCTGATGGATGTAAAAAGTGCTTTTTTGAATGGTGAGCTGTTTATATGGAGCAACCTCCTGGTTTCACAGACCCTGAGTTTGAAGATTTTGTGTATCTTCTCTTCAAACCTCTTTATGGTCTAAAGTAAGCACCTAGAACATGGTATGACACTCTCTCTGAATTTCTACTTGAGAATGGTTTCACTAGAGGTGTCATAGATAAGACTCTATTTTATAAAAAACATAAAAATGATATCATACTTGTGCAAGTTTATGTTGATGATATTATATTTGGGTCTACGAATGAGGCACTTTGTGCAAGGTTTGCTAAGCTTATGTAGAGTAGGTATGAGATGAGCATGATGGGTGAGTTAAATATCTTCCTCGGACTTCAAGTAAGCCAGAAGCCAGATGGTATATTCATTTGTCAAACGAAGTACATCAGGGATCTTCTGAAGAAATATCAGATGGAAGATTCAACATCTGGCAAGACTCATATGGCAACTGCCACAAAACTTGACCAAGATGAGTCTGGTAAAAAGGTGGACATCACTCACTATAGAGGCATGATTGGATCTCTTCTCTACTTGACTGTAAGTCGTTCAGATATAATGTTTGCAACATGCTTGTGTGCGAGGTTCCAAGCTGATCCGAACGAGTCACATCTGATAGTTGTCAAGAGGATCTTTAGGTATTTGAAGGGTACACTGAATCTGGGTATCTGGTATCCTAAAGACACGGGCTTTGATCTCATTGGCTATACGAATTCTGACTATGCTGGTTGTAAGATTGATCGGAAGAGTACTTCAGGAAGCTGTCAGTTTCATGGAAGAAGATTGGTTTCTTGGTTTAGCAAGAAGCAACATTCGGTTTATACATCTACTGCTGAGGCTGAGTATATTGCTGCTGGAAGTTGCTGTTCTCAAATTCTATGGATGGGAAGCCAACTCCGAGACTATGGACTTGAATTGAATCATATTCCTATCTACTGCGACAACACAAGTGCCATAGCAATCTCAAACAATCATGCTCAGCATTCGAGGACCAAACATATTGATATAAGGTATCATTTCATAAGAGAGCACATAGTGAATGGTACTGTGGAACTAATTTTTGTTCCCACAGTTGATTAAATTGCAGACATTTTCAATAAGCCACTTGATGAAGCTACTTTTAGCAAGTTGGTTAGTGAACTTGGCATGTTAAACTTGTCCACTTAAAAATAGAAGTTAACATATTATGTAATTTGATTGGGGTAAATTTTACAAATCCTATGATGATGCTTTGAGGCCTTGTAAAGTTTATTTACCTATATTCATTATCTATGGATTGAAGCAAATTGATTATCACATGTTTTGTATGCTTGTATGCTTAGTGATAATTGGATTTGAGATTTTGATGCTAATTGATTACCATGATCTTACATGTTACATGTTATGTGGTAATTGAGTTAGTTTATCTGGAGCTTTGTATGTACTTGAGATAGGTTAGCATCCCTTCTCTGTATTGGACCTAACACTCTATTTTAGATGAATTTATTCCTATCATGAATTGTGTTTAATTGTCTTAAATCATAATGTCTATTTATCCTGTATGTATGCACGCTCTTACTCTGATACATATAATATTTATGCATGTGTACATACTTGATAAAATATTTGACAAAATATGATTGCTATATGCTAGATAACCCTTCATATTGGTTTAGAACTAAAATGAGTAGAGTATTTCTTCCATCTTTATCACATGTTTCATCCATGTGGCTCTGATACATTCTCTAGAAAGAATTACTCTACTTACTCAATTCTAAATCAATACATAATGCTATTTACCATTGCTACTAACTATGTAGCTATTTAAGTCTTGCGCTGAATATCCAAGCACAGAAAGCAGCTAAGGTAAAGTTCAGGAATGACCAATCTTTCAGAATGTACTTCAAGTTGAAACACCACACAATCACACACTGAATGATCTCTAGTAGTAGATCATGTCCTGTGTTCTCTGTGGTTACTTCTAAGGCATCATTCCTTGATCTTTAAGCATTCTGAAACTTTGTGGATTATTCCTAAGGCCCAGTCTTAGTATTTTGAAACTTATAACTTCCCCCAGTGGCTTAGGAAGCTGACTATGAGCCTATCAAACCAATAGGTTCTGACTAAAGTCATAGAACCAAGCACTCCTCAAATAGAATTTATCAAAGCTTTTGCTCTGATACATGAAAACCACATGATCAGTTGCATTCTGAACCTTGATAACTAGAGTTGAGTTGAATGAGGGAAATAGTGCCAAGCAGCACCACATAAGGAAGGAAAGGTCAACCCTACAGCTCTGTCTCTCACAAAGTAATGGAGTATTCAAATCCTGAGAAGACTGTAAAGCCCATTTATATTCTCTCAAAAGAATGTAAAGCTGAAAAAGGCACTGAAACTGTTACTAGAAGCATTCTCTCAACAGGTTGTATTTCTATTGAAAATTCGCTTGTCAGCCAGGGCATCTGAATGAGAGTCACTACCTTACCTCAAATATTTCAATGCACGTGTGAGTTTCACACACAAGGAAGGTTTTGACGGAGCAAGTTTATCAAACCATCTCAAGGTCACTGATAGAACTTGAGATTTAATTTTGATTAAATCTGAGATCCATATGGATTCTAACTCTGATGAGATTCTGGTACTCTGGTTTATCCTAAGACCATTATCTCTGATTCATGTCTAAGTGACATAAGAAGAAATCATTGATCCCTAATGGCATATCATTGATCACTGGTTATCTTCCCAGAATTCAAATCTGGATATGATTTTGACTAAGTAAAAATAGAAACTTGTAAATGAGGACTCAGATATCAACTGACGAGTTTATAAGGTATGCTTCTTTATAAAAGTTGAGGGATATCAGGAATTCTGCCACTTTATAGAATCCTAATTTCCCCTCCCAGAAGGAATATTTCTGAATCTCTTGACTGAGAGTTTTCATCCTTGAAGATGGAAGGCAACTTTTCTATGAAAAGGATTTTCTTGCAGGTACATTCATTGTTGGACTTCTGGAGCTCTGAGTGGAGTAAAATACTTGTGAGGATGATTTCAAACACTTGAGTATAGAGTGGAGTGAAACACACTGTGAGGACACTAAACAGAAATCACACACTTGCACTGTGAGGAAATTTATAGCACCTGTTCTTATTCTAGCTTGGTTTTGTTTGTAATATTCTCAAGAAGGCTGTGATGATCTGGGGTTGAGGACTTTTTTGTATGAGGTTCCCTCCTGGTTCTGGTTATGGAATTCTGTTTCTTGGGAGATATAAGGAAGCTGGAAGGGAATTTTTGGTGATATAAGGGTAGTTCTTTTCTTGAGTTGAGAATCCTGGAACTTCTTTTCTCTCTGAATTGTACTTGGTGGGAGATTTAGTTTCTGTAGTCTACATTTGAAGGATTACTCAACTAAGGGGGAGAATAACTATGGCATAACACAAAAACATTTTTCCCAGTATTGGACAAAGGGGGAGAAATGTGGAACAAAAACTGGTGGATATCCTTATTCAACTAAGGGGGAGCAACCTTCTTCAACTTAGAAGAAGACTGGATAGGTCACCTAAGATATTTTTCCTGCCTTCTCATGTTGATTATCTAAGGGGGAGAAATATGGAGATTTTGAAGACGTATCTTTTGCATTTCTACTAAAGGGAGAGAAGATGTTGTTCTCTACTAGAGCTGAATGAGTATGAGTGTAGAAGATATAAGATAGTACTATTTCCAAGTCCGGGACATCAATGTTGAAAGCTAATTGAAGATTTTTGGTTATGGTTAGTTGAGTTATCCTCCAAATTGATACTTATCTAGTATAAATTTGACTGACATGTTTAACGGCCAAATAGGGGGAGATTGTTGGATATAGAAGGAGTTTAAGATTAAAGATAGATTCATCTATGACAACAATGCAGATGATGATAACTCAACATAGACAAGACTTGCAAATAATCCTATATCCATTGAAACCAATACGAAGATAGAAGTCTTGACATATACACAATGATCTGGAAAGCTACAGTGAAGAAGTCATCAACGGAAGTTCAAAGGAAGTTCATTAATATGTTCATTCATTGAAGGAATAAGGTTGAAGATATTCAAAGTAGCAATCTGGATTGGTGTGAAGGTCATAAGGGTTTCAGTGAAGCTAATTTGATATGGTAGAAGACTTAACAGTGAATTGTATAGTCTATAGTACGAAGGCCTGAGAGTGGAACTAGTCGTCTGTGAACCAGACCATTGCACTTGGCATCAGTGATCCGTGAAAGGAAACTAAGTACTATCATTCAAAACACTGTCAAGTGAGATTCGTATTCAAGAAAACTGTTCGAAGATTGAAGACGAATCTCAGGAGACAGGAAGACATGAAGTGGTATGACTCAGGGATTACATAGATCAAGTTTGAGAATGTATAAGAAGTCAAGTACAAGTTCAAAAGGGATTCAAGTCAACATTCCAGGAGTTGTTGGTCAAGAAAATAGCATATTTTCGTAGGCGTTTGCCCCCGATTCAATCGGGGGATCGAATTGATTATAGAAACATGAGTTTAATTAGTCGATGTATAAAGATTTGGCCAAGTAAGGAACACTCTATGAGTAAAATTCGACTACTAGAAGTCAAATGTGGTCTACTAGTCGATTTTCTATAGCTACTAGTCGAATTGTGCAAATCAGAAATGGTTCTAAGGCAAGATTCAAGCCAAAATCGACTTCTGGCATTTCAATCAACTCAAAATCGACTTCTAGTATGTATAAATCGACTTGTAGAAGGTTAAACAAACTACTAGTCGATTTTATACTCTAGCTAGTCGACTATTGTGGAGCTATTTGTAGAATCTAAGTCAAAATCGCCTCTTGGATTGCAAATCGACTACTAGGAAGTCCAAGTTATGTACTAGTCGATTTTGACATTCTACTAGTCGACTATTCTCCTATACAAGTCAACTACTAGCTTCTTGCTTTCCTACTTGAATATTTCCTAAGGCATGGAAGTTATACAGGGAGAATTAGATCGACTAGTAGCTTAATTCTTGAATTATCCAAGTACAGGAACTCCTATCGAGTTCTACAATTCGACTATTGCACCCTGATTGATTTAATAATTGGACGAGAGCTTGTCACGTCTCTCAGTCTTTTCACCTACCTATATCTATCAGTTCAACAGTGAATTGTATAATCAATCACAATCAGAAATAGTAGCGTTGCTCTCGCTCTTTGGAGATTCGTTCTATCAAATCAATAATTTGCGAAGTGAAGTGCTGCTGAATTTTATACAGAATTCTAGTCTTACATAGGAGCACTCAAAAGCATTAAAGCCTTGTATTGATAGCTTGTATTTGATAGGTTATATTGCGTAGTAGAGTGATAGCGATACACACATTTGATAAGTTATCTTTTGTAGTGTGTAGAGTTATTGTTGCTTTGTTTACGTTTGTAACAAAGTTTGTAAGCAACCCACTCGGAGATTTTTCTTAATAATATAAGATCAATACCCCGAAGCTCTTGTGTTTGTGTTTGTTTTTCATAGTATCTTTATCCGTTGTGAATTTATTTGAAAAACGAACGATAATATATTCACCCCCCCTCTGTATTAACCTAGTGGACCTAACAATCTTGCATGTCAGGATTAGAAAAATCTAGTAAAAGTACCACTCCCGACAAAGAGAGTCGTTCCTGATTTACAAGATAAATTTTTAAAATGATTTTTTTGATGATCCAACCGGACGGATGTTAAGATATATCAATTTTAGTCATGTGAAAAAATTATTAAAAAATTTGAAATTCATCTTGCATGTCAGGATTAGAAAAATCTAGTAAAAGTACCAGTCCCGACAACGAGACTCGTTCCTGATTTACAAGATTAATTTTTATAATGATTTTTTCGACGATCCAACCGTACGGATGTTTAGATATATCAATTTTAGTCATATGAAAAAATTATTAAAAAATATGAAATTCATCTTGCATGTGAGGATTAGAAAAATCTAGTAAAAGTACCACTTCCGACAACGAGACTCGTTCCTGATTTACAAGATAAATTTTTAAAATGATATTTTCGATGATCCAACCGGACGGATGTTAAAATATATCAATTTTATTCATATGAATTTTTTTAAAAAAATTTGAAATTCATCTTGCATGATACGATTAGAAAAATCTAGTAAAAGTACCAGTCCCGACAATGAGACTCGTTCCTGATTTACAAGTTAAAGTTTTAAATGATTTTTTCGACGATCCAATCAAACGGATGTTAAGATATATCAATTTTAGTCATATGAAAAAATTATTAAAATATTTTAAATTCATTTTGCATGTCAGTATTAAAAAAATCTAGTAAAAGTACCACTCCCAACAATGAGACTCATTTTTCATTTACAAGATTAATTTTTAAAATGATTTTTTTGATGATCCAACTATACGGATGTTAAGATATATCAATTTTACTCATGTGAAAAAATTATTAAAAAATTTGAAATTCATCTTGCATGTCAGGATTAGAAAAATCTAGTAAAAGTATCACTCCCGACAACGAGACTCATTCCTAATTTACAAGAATAATTTTTAAAATGGTTTTTTCAACAATCCAACCGTACTAATGTCAATATATATCAATTTTATTCATATGAAAAAATTATTAAAAAAATTTGAAATTCATCTTACATGTGAGGATTAGAAAAATCTAGTAAAAGTACCACTCCCGACAACGAGTCTCGTTCCCCATTTACAAGATTAATTTTTTAAAATGATTTTTTCAACGATCCAACTGTACGGATTTTAAGAGATATCAAATTTAGTCATATGAAAAAATTATTAAAAAATTTGAAATTCATCTTGCCGATTAGGATTAGAAAAATTTAGTAAAAGTACCCCTCCCAACAACGAGACTCGTTCCCCATTTACAAGATTATTTTTTAAAATGTTTTTTCGATGATCCGCCCGTACGGATGTTAAGATAAATAAATTTTAGTCATATTAAAAAATTATTAAAAAATTTAAAATTCATGTTGCATGTCAGAATTAGAAAAGTCTAGTAAAAGTACCACTCCCGAAAACGAGACTCGTTCCTGATTTACGTGATTAATTTTTATAATGATTTTTTCGACGATCCAACCGTACGGATGTTAAGATATATAAATTGTAGTCATATGAAAAAATTATTCAAAAATTTGAAATTTACCTTGTATGTCAGGATTAGACAAATCTAGTAAAAGTACAACTCTCGACAACGAGACGCGTTCCTCATTTACAAGATTAATTTTAAAAATGATTTTTTTCAATCATCCAAGCGTACGGATGTTAAGATATACCAATTTTAGTCAAGTGAAAAAATTATTAAAAAAATTGAAATTCATCTTGCATGTCAGGATTAGAAAAATCTAGCAAAAGTACCACCCCCGACAACGAGACTCGTTCCGGATTTACAAGATAAATTTTTAAAATGATTTTTTCGATGATCCAACCGAACGGATATTAAGATATATCAATTTTAGTCATATTATTTTTTTTTTAAATTTGAAATTCATCTTGCATGACAGGATTAGAAAAATCAAGTAAAAGTACTATTCCCGACAACGAGACTCGTTCCTGATTTACAAGTTCAAGTTTTAAATGATTTTTTCGACGATCCAATCGAACGGATGTTAAGATATATCAATTTTAGTCATTTGAAAAAAATATTAAAATATTTGAAATTCATTTTGCATGTCAGGATTAAAAAAATCTAGTAAAAGTACAACTCCCAACAGCGAGACTCGTTCCTTATTTACAAGATTAATTTTTAAAATGATTTTTTTGACGATCCAACCGTACGGATTTTAAGATATCAATTTTAGTCATGTGAAAAAATTATTAAAAAAATTGAAATTCATCTTGCATGTCGGGATTAGAAAAATCTAGTAAAAGTACCACTCCCGACAACGAGACTCGTTCTTGATTTACAAGATTAATTTTTAAAATGATTTTTTGACGATCCAACCGTATGGATGTTAAGATATATCAATTTTAGTCATATGAAAAAATTATTAAAAAATTTGAAATTCATCTTGCATGTCAGGTTTAGAAAAATCTAGTAAAAGTACCCTCCCGACAACGAGACTAGTTCCCCATTTACAAGATTAATTTTTAAAATGATTTTTTCGACGATCAAACCGTTCAGATGTCAAGATATTTTAATTTTAGTAATATGAAAAAATTATTAAAAAAATTGAAATTCATCTTCCATGTCAGGATTATAAAATTTTAGTAAAAGTACCCCATCTGACAAAGAGACGTGTTCCCCATTTACAAGATTAATTTTTAAAATGTATTTTCGACGATCCGACCGTACGGATGTTAAGATATATCAATTTTAGTCATATGAAAAAATTATTAAAAAATTTGAAATTCATCTTGCCGATTAGGATTAGAAAAATTTAGTAAAAGTACCCCTCCCGACAACTAGACTCGTTCCCCATTTACAAGATTAATTTTTAAAATCTTTTTTCGATGATCCGACCGTATGGATGTTAAGTTTAATCAATTTTAGTCATATTAAAAAACTATTAAAAAATTTAAAATTCATGTTGCCTTTTAGGATTAGAAAAATCTAGTAAAAGTACGACTCCCGACAACAAGACTCGTTCCTGATTTACAAGATTAATTTTTATAATGATTTTTTCGACGATCCAACCGTACGGATGTTTAGATATATCAATTTTATTCATATAAAAAAATTATTAAAAAACTTGAAATTCATCTTGCATGTGAGGATTAGAAAAATCTAGTAAAAGTACCACTTCCGACAACGAGACTCGTTCCTGATTTACAAGATAAATTTTAAAATGATATTTTCGATGATCTAACCGGACGAATGTTAAGATATATCAATTTTATTCATATGAATTTTTTTAAAAAAATTTGAAATTCATCTTGCATGACACGATTAGAAAAATCTAGTAAAAGTACCAGTCCCGACAACGAGACTCGTTCCTGATTTACAAGTTAAAGTTTTAAATGATTTTTTCGATGATCCAATCAAACGAATGTTAAGATATATCAATTTTAGATATATGAAAAAATTATTAAAATATTTTAAATTCATTTTGCATGTCAGTATTAAAAAAATCTAGAAAAAGTACCACTCCCAACAACGAGACTCGTTCCTGATTTACAAGATTAATTTTTAAAATGAATTTTTTGACGATCCAACCATACGGATGTTAAGATATACTCCCTCCGTCTCTCCCAAATGTTTACATTTGGGTGGGGCGCGGAGTTTAAGAAAAATGATAAAGTAGTGGAGAAAAGTTGAAAAAATGAGTAAAGTAGTGGGACCGATTAATATTATATGTATAAAGTGGTTATAGTGGAGGAAAGTAGTGGATGTAGTTAATTTAAAAATTATAAAAACTTTACTATTTTTGGAAAATTTTGAAATGTAAACAATTGGATGAGACATCCCAAAAAGGAAAGTGTAAACAAATGAGAGGGACAGAGGGAGTATCAATTTTAGTCATGTGAAAAAATTATTAAAAAATTTGAAATTCATCCTGCATGTCAGGATTAGAAAAATCTAGTAAAAGTATCACTCCCGACAACGAGACTCATTCCTGATTTATAAGAATAATTTTTAAAATCATTTTTTCAACAATCCAACCGTACGAATGTCTATATATATATATCAATTTTACTCATATTAAAAACTTATTAAAAAAATTTGAAATTCATCTTGCATGTGAGGACTAGAAAAAATCTAGTAAAAGTACCACTCCCGACAACGAGTCTTGTTCCCCATTTACAAGATTAATTTTTTAAAATGATTTTTTCGACGATCCAACCATACGGATGTTAAGATATATCAAATTTAGTCATACAAAAAAATATTAAAAAATTTGAAATTCATCTTGCATGTCAGGATTAGAAAAATCTTGTAAAAGTACCCCTCCCGACAACGAGACTAGTTCCCCATTTACAAGATTAATTTTTAAAATGATTTTTTCGACGATCAAACCGTACGGATGTCAAGATATAGCAATTTTAGAAATATGAAAAAATTATTAAAAAAATTGAAATTCATCTTGCCGATTAGGATTAGAAAAATTTAGTAAAAGTACCCCTCCCGACAACGAGACTCGTTCCCCATTTACAAGATTATTTTTTAAAATGTTTTTCGATGATCCGACCGTACGGATGTTAAGATAAATAAATTTTAGTCATATTAAAAAATTATTAAAAAATTTAAAATTCATGTTGCATGTCAGGATTAGAAAAATCTAACAAAAGTACCACTCCCGAAAATGAGAATCGTTCCTGATTTACATGATTAATTTTATAATGATTTTTTCGACGATCCAACCATACGGATGTTAAGATATATAAATTGTAGTCATATGAAAAAATTATTCAAAAATTTGAAATTCACCTAGCATGTCAGGATTAGACAAATCTAGTAAAAGTACAACTCCCGACAACGAGACGCGTTCCTGATTTACAAGATTAATTTTAAAAATGATTTTTTTCAACGATCCAAGCGTACGGATGTTAAGATATACCAATTTTAGTCAAGTGAAAAAATTATTAAAAAATTTGAAATTCATCTTGCATGTCAGGATTAGAAAATTCTAGCGAAAGTACCACCCCCGATAACAAGACTCGTTCCGGATTTACAAGATAAATTTTTAAAATAATTATTTCGATGATCCAACCGGACGGATGTTAAGATATATCAATTTTAGTCATATTATTTTTTAAAAAAAATTTGAAATTCATCTTACATGACAGGATTAGAAAAATCTAGTAAAAGTACTAGTCCCGACAACGAGACTCGTTCCTGATTTACAACTTCAAGTTTTAAATGATTTTTTCGACGATCCAATCGAACGGATGTTAAGATATATCAATTTTAGTCATTTGAAAAAAATATTAAAATATTTGAAATTCATTTTGCTTGTCAGGATTAAAAAAATCTAGTAAAAGTACAACTCCCAACAACGAGACTCGTTCCTTATTTACAAGATTAATTTTTAAAATAATTTTTTTGACGATCCAACCGTACGAATGTTAAGATATCAATTTTAGTCATGTGAAAAAATTATTAAAAAAATTGAAATTCATCTTGCATGTCGGGATTAGAAAAATCTAGTAAAAGTACCTCTCCCGACAACGAGACTCGTTCTTGATTTACAAGATTAATTTTTAAAATGATTTTTTGACGATCCAACCGTATGGATGTTAAGGTATATCAATTTCAGTCATATGAAAAAATTATTAAAAAATTTGAAATTCATCTTGCATGTCTGGTTTAGAAAAATCTAGTAAAAGTACCCCTCCCGACAACGAGACTAGTTCCCCATTTACAAGATTAATTTTTAAAATGATTTTTTCGACGATCAAACCGTTCAGATGTCAATATAGTTTAATTTTAGTAATATGAAAAAATTATTAAAAAAATTGAAATTCATCTTGCATATGAGGATTAGAAAAATTTAGTAAAAGTACCCCTCCCGACAACGAGACGTGTTCCCCATTTATAAGATTAATTTTTAAAATGTTGTTATTCCTAGTGGACTAACAATGAGATTTACAGAAGGGGGGGTTGAATGTAAATCTCAAAACTTTTTCAAGTTTTGAGCAGTTTATGAAAGTTGTGTGTTCAAGAAGAACAAGTGTGTGAATTGCTTTAAGCTAATACAGACAGATATATATTCAAGCACAAATGTAAAGAACACAACAGACCTTAAAAACTTTTCTGGTGGATTTGTTGTTCCACCAGAGATGGTATTTTAGAAAATCTGTGATTAAACAATGTTGATCACAGCTGCATCCTAGTACAAACTAGATGAATTTTCTCTCAATATTTTTCTAAACAGCTCTGGAAAATCTCTCTTCTAATTACTAGCTTCTACTTGGTTTATATATTACCAAGTGTACAAGTGAAGAACAATATAAAATACAGTAATAAAATACGATCTTCACTTGCTTCTTTTCCTGTTCACTCCAGTACTTTGTTGACTATTGCATCTTTGTACTAAAGAAGAACGGCTGCTTTTTCTGTTGTTCCTGAAATTCGGCTACCACATCTCAGTTGTCTCTATCAACCCATGTGCCTCTGTTTGTAGGTACAACTACCCCTTATCAACGGCTAATCATCAGAACATCAGTTGAAGCTTTCATCCGTTGATGCACTCATCCGTTGAAGGATGTTATCCGTTGAAGCTTTCATCCGTTGATGCACTCATCCGTTGAAGGATGTTATCCGTTGATGACTTTATCCGTTGAAGCTTTAGAGACATCCGTTGAAGCTTAGCTTCTCATCCGTTGAAGGTCTTTAAGTCATCCGTTGATACCACTTCACTTATACAAAATTACAAGGCATGAAGTATTTACAATTGGCCTTCCTATCTGCATATCATCTAGTAGTCAACATGACTCATAGTTTCTCTCAACTTCCAAGAATTACATTTTAAATACAGAGACTGAAATATGCTACAACACTAGACTTATTTCTAAGTAAAGCTACACCATCAACGGATAGCCAAAGTGGTCTTATCCGTTGAGGCTACAGACACTAAATTTCTACTTAAGTATTTTGTTAAACATATCATCAAACTAATGCACATACATTCCTAACAATCTCCCCCTATTTATGTCTATAAGAATTGTAGGCATAAATTCAGGGTTAACTTGATGATAACAAAACACTTAACAGATATATGAATTGAAACTAAGTAGAAATTTAAAAATGCTGCAAAAGTGTATGTACTAGGAGATAATTGAAGATTTACAGTGTTTCCAAGGACACTCCTTTAGTCTGAGCAAATCATCTTTTTCTTCTTTGTTCCCTGGTTTTCTTTCCTAGCCTTTTGTCATTTTCCTCAATTTGGAGTTGGAGTTGTCTGAAGAATTCAGCTTCATCTTCAACACTGACATCCAACTTAGATTGCATTTCTTTGAGAGTTTCATTGCTGGCAATCTTGAGTTGGTCTTCAAGTCTGAAAAATCTTCTGACTCCTTTATCATCTCTAAATTCCATCAACCAATGAGGTGATTTGTGAATTTTCATTTCCCTTTCTTGAATGAGTAAAGTCCTGGGTAAAGCATTGGGCTCCCTCCAAGTTTTCCTTATATTGGCTATCTTGTTGAGAATTTCAGTCTTGGCAGTTCTGGTAAAGCCAGAATCCTTTTGTATAGCTGAATAGACTCTAATCAAGGTAGAGTAGCCTTCATCCAGAATCCTGTGGAGAGGCCATGTTCTTTCCCCAGCTCCTTTATATCTGAACACTAATCTCTCTGGTAGCTGTCTGTAGGCAGCTATTCCCCTTACATCCTCCAGCTCATCCAGATAGAGTTCAATGTCTGAAATTTCTTTTATGTCACTGATGTGAACATAATCATCTTTAGAAATGGGTGACTTAGGCTTAGGTTTTTGTTTTTGAGTGAATTTCTTAGAGTTTATGGGAGGTGTAGATTTTGGTTTTCTTTTCTGTTTCTTTGGTAGTGGAAGAGTGGTTAGAAAGGTAGGCAATTTGATAGTGTCCCAATCAATAGGTTCCTCTTTTGGAATGATTGGTTCACCATGGATGTTTATTGTGGGATCAGCAACAAGGGGTTCAGGTATGGAAGGTAGTGGTTTAGATATAGATTTGGTTACTTCAGTGTTATCTCCACTCCTTCTATGTGCCTTGGCCTTTCTTCTGTTTCCCTTCTGCCATTCCTCTCTTTCTTCCACACTCTCACCAAATATACTCCCTAAAACCTCATCTAGGTTTGTAGTCTTGTCTTCACCCCTGACTTCAATCCCTTTTTCTTTTTCAACTAGACTTGACTTTAGCTGTTGTTCAAGCTTTGCTTGTGCTCTTTTGCCAGCCTTTAATTGCTTGTCTTCTTCCTTTTTGGCTATTGAGAATTTGGGATGTCCTTGCATCACACATATGCTCTTTCCCTCTCTAATGATAATAGCTCTATTTCTCCTTACAGCCTCATCCATGGTCTTTTTGAGATAAGCAATACTCCTGCCTAAAATCTTGTTCTCATCAGCTTTTGGAGGAGGAAAGTCCGCTTCTTTTAAAGGATTCTTTGTTGAGTCCTTATTGGATCTTTCATTGGGCTTGAGAATTATAGCTTGTAGTTCTTTGGAAGAAGCTTCTCCATCCTTATGACTCCCTACTGGCATGAGCTCCATGTTGATTGGTTCAATTTTTGTGCTGTATCTCACAGATGTTGATTTGTCTTGTGTAGAACCAAACAACAGTTGCAACCTTTCATCAATTCTCCTCCTTTGCTCTTTCACTTGAATTTCAGCTGCTGCTAGCTGAATCAAATCAATTCCATCAGGCTTGCCCTTGATTTGAATGATTGGAGAAGTAGTGATGGCAGGAACTAGCACTTTAGATATGTTGACTTTTGTAGATGGCTCTCCTTCCCCTTCCCTTTTACTCTCCCCCTTTTTGTTATCATCAAGGAGAGGGGTCAAGCCTTGTGCTTTTGCCAGCTGCATTAGGAGACTGGTTTGAGATTGTTGATTGTGAAGAATGGTGGCCACAGAATCTTCAATAACTTGAACTCTGTCTTCTAACTTGGCCAACCGTTTTTCAGTAACAGATTCTTTCTTCAATCTCAAAACCAAGTCCTGCAATGTACCATAGGGCATGACTGAATCCAATTTTTCTGAAGTATAGGTTTTCAAGTCAGCAATATCCTTCCTGAGATCATCCATACTCAGATTCTGCTTCACTTGCTGCAGCTTCATGAGATGTAGTGAGTCCAGGTGAGCTTGAAGGATAGCCTTGATACTTGCATGTGAAGTATTCTGAATGGCCTGTTGAATAGTGTTGATTTGTTTGACTAAAGAGACATTGAATTCCCCTGATCTATACTCCTTAGTCAAGGCCCATTCAGGTAGATTTGGAATTGAACTAGGGCCTTCATCTCCCCCTAAGTTCATGCTTCCATCAAAAGAAATAGAGTCATCATCATCAGAATTTGCTCCAAATTCCTCAGATGGCTCACCAGCTGTAGAAGGCATTTTGTTAATGGCAGCTTTATCCCTTTGAAGAGATTCTGTTGTGTGCACTAGATGTAGTGACCTTTCTGCCTCCTCATTGCCCTGAGCAGCCAACAGTTGATAGGCTGTCACAGGATGAGTAAAAGTGTCAGCATCCAAGGAAGTGTTATCAATTACAGCTTTGTAATGTTGCTGAAATTGTCTTTCCTTTTCAGCATCATCCACAATCATTGACTCATTAGCAATGGCTGGTTCCACCCTTGTATCTACTGTACCTGCTTTTTCTCTCTTTTTCTCTATGTTCTTGCATCAGGGGCTCCCCCTGGCTCACACAACTCACTCCCTCACCTTCACCTACTAAGGTGGTACTCCACTCACTTACTTTTGCCATGCTGGAAGAAATAGCATGCATTTTTGAGCTCTCAATCTCTCCTTTTGCCTGGGAGCAACCCAGCCTCTCACTCAAATTGTCACTCCCTTCCCTCAATCCTAAGAGTGATTGCACAGTATTCATGTCTTCTACACTTGGGATTAATTCAGTTATTTGTGTAGAGACTGTCAACGGATGTGGAATATCCGTTGAAGGTGAAACTGATGTTATCAACGGATAACTGCTGTTAAGCTTATCCGTTGAAGAACAACCACTTGTCAACGGATGAGTGATATCCGTTGAAGAAGGAAAAGAAGTTGAAATTGAAAGTGATATAACTGTTGAATCTGTGTAGATTGATTTGAGATGTGGTGACACAGATCCTTCAATTATATCTGAAAGAATTTGCGGGTGATCCAACAAATCATCTAAGAGATGATGATCACCTGTATTTGAGTGGGGCTTCTCCCTTAGTTGTAAAGAGGGAGAATCAGGAATTGATGGGAATAACATATCCACATCCAGAGATGGTGATGAAGTGTTTGGTGATTGATGTGTGATTATTATGAGAGAATGGGGCTGTGACTCCACATTTATTGGAGTCACATCAAACTGAGTTTGAGAAGGCATAGATACAGATGGATGTATCTGTGCAGTGTGTGCACCCTGTGTAGAAGATTGGGTTCTAGCCTTCTTTCTTCTAATAAAGGCTTTTGTTGGTGAGTGTTTGGCTTTAGTGTCCCTCCCTCTTTTGTTCTGTGTTCCTGGTTTGGAACTATTTTCAATAGTAACATCCTTTTGGGAGGATGCTACTAGGGATGTGCTAGATACCTTTTCAACCACCACAGCTTTTTGAGAAACTGTGGCTTGGCTAGCTTGGGAAGCACTCAACTTTCCTTCCTTATCCTGGGGGTTTCTTTGATGTTCACCCCTCCCCTCACCACTCACACCCTGTTCACTCACCTCAGGGTTAATAGTTGGTGTTACAACTGTTGTCTTTTGAGAAACAACAGAGGTGGATTTCTTTGTCTTGGATTTTGAAAGTTTAGTTTTGGTGACCTTGGTAGAAATCTGTTGGGGCATCACAGATTTCATGGCCACACTAGAAGATAAAGAAATAGAGAGGTTGGAAGAAGTAGGAGTTGTAGAAGCAATTACCTCACCTACCTGAGGTGCATTCATGATTGGTAAATATACCAATGGCACACTGCTGTTAAGATCCATTCTCTTCAAGTCTGCAAGAACTCTTTTCTCTTGTGCCCAGCACTTGAGTTTATTATTCTCATTGATTATGACTAAACCTTCAGCAACATGGTTAGCCAATAACATAAAGAATCTAGCATAATAGATGTTATTAGGTCTATTAGCTTTGTTACCCAATCTAGTACCTAATTCTAGCATCACATAGTTGCTAAAGTTAAAATACCTATCAGAAACAAGCATATAGAGCATATTAACCAGAGATGAAGTTATGGCATCAAAATTACTAATTTTCCCAGAGAAAACCTTTATAAAGGCATCCCCAAGGAAACTCCATTCTTTCCTAAGGCCTTTTCTTCTAATACTCCCTAAATTAGCAGAGTTAAGAGAATAACCTATGGAATCTAACATGCTGGATACATCACTATCAGTGTGTGGTGTCATGGCATTGTTCTCAGGCAATTTAAAACATGCTTGTAAATCATCACAGTTAATACAGTGAGTTTTACCTTTGAGAGTGAAGGAGATAGTCATATCCATGGAGTTGAACTCAGCAGTTGTCCAAATCTCCTCAACTACTTCACAGAAAATTGTTGGGGCTTCCAGCATTGCATAGCTAAGTTTACAGTTTTTGATGAAGTCCATCATTTTGTGATAGTCTGAGTGGGCTTCATTCTTTTCTACCAAAGCTATGAAATTGTTCTTTTCATAGATGAACCCAGATTGAGACATAATCTTCACGACTGGTGCCATTGTTGTGAGTAGGAATTGCAGAGAATAACTTGAAGTTTTTGCAGAGAGAAAATGGTAAATGCTTGAAATTTCAAGAAAGCGTAAAGTAAAAATGAACAATCAGAAGGACTTATATGCTTTCTCAAATTAATAAACAAAAATATAAAATAAAGATTTATCAATAAATATGCGTTAGTGAATTTCAGCCGTTTAAGAATAAACTGTAAGTATTCTAAAAACTACCTTTAAAACCAATACATACAGATGTATGTATGAGTATCAACGGTTAAGAGAATAGAATCAACGGCTGTTAAACACCTGAATCGATTGATGTGACATTTCAACGGATAAGGCAAATTGTCATCCGTTGAAAGGTACTTCAGTTTTATCCGTTGACGGATAAAAATTCCAGAAATGTATTTGTCTTTCAACGGATAATGACTATCCGTTGATAGAGCAATTTTGACTTTCAACGGATAGGGAACATCCGTTGATGGAATAAACTATGTTAAAAGTCAAATTTGTTCTTAGCAACTAATATATTTCAGGCTTCAATTCAAATTGCAATAAAGACATGAATTTTAAGAGTAATTAAGCATACCTAGCTCACTTACCAATCTTGTGAATGTTGATTCATCAAGTGGCTTGGTAAATATGTCAGCAATTTATTGTTCACTTGGAACAAAATGTAGTTCCACTGTACCATTCATGACATGCTCCCTAATGAAGTGGTACTTGATATCAATGTGCTTGGTCCTTGAGTGCTGCACAGGATTCTCTGTTATGGCTATGGCACTTGTGTTGTCACAAAAGATAGGAATTCTATCAACATGAAGTCCATAGTCAAGGAGTTGGTTCCTCATCCATAACACTTGAGAACAGCAACTTCCAGCAGCAATGTATTCAGCCTCAGCTGTAGAAGTAGAGACTGAATTTTGCTTTTTGCTAAACCATGATACAAGCTTGTTTCCCAGGAATTGGCAGGAGCCTGTTGTACTTTTCCTATCTATTTTGCAACCTGCATAGTCTGCATCTGAATAACCAATTAGATCAAAGCCAGATTCTCTAGGATACCAAATACCTAAATTTGGTGTACCCATGAGATATCTGAAAATCCTTTTGATAGCAATTAAGTGAGACTCCCTAGGATCAGCTTGGAATCTAGCACAAAGACATGTAGCAAACATTATATCTGGTCTACTAGCAGTTAAATATAAAAGTGAACCAACCATGCCTCTAAAACTTGTAATATCCACAGACCTTTCAGTCTTATTTAATTCAAGTTTGGTGGCAGTGGCCATGGGAGTTTTTGCAGATGAACATTCCATTAAGTCAAACTTCTTTAAAAGATCATAGATATATTTAGTTTGACTAATGAAAATTCCATCACTAACTTGTTTAACTTGTAAACCAAGAAAATAGGTTAGTTCTCCCATTAGGCTCATTTCATATTACTTTGCATTAGCTTAGCAAACTTTTTGCAAAGTTTATCATCTATAGAGCCAAATATTATGTCATCTACATAAATTTGAACAAGTATACTAGAGCCATTAACATCCCTAAAGAAGAGAGTTTTATCAACAGTACCTCTAGTGAAGTGATTCTCCAAAAGAAATTTTGATAAGGTTTCATACCAGGCTCTAGGTGCTTGCTTCAGTCCATAGAGTGCTTTCAACAGATAATACACATAGTCTGGAAAATTTGGATCTTCAAATCCTGGAGGTTGACTTACATAGACTTCTTCCTCTAATTTCCCATTTAGAAATGCACTCTTGACATCCATTTGATAGACTTTGAAATTGGCATGGGCTGCATGGGCTAGAAATATTCTGATGGCTTCAAGTCTTGCAACAGGAGCATATGTTTCATCAAAATCTATTCCCTCTTGCTGAGAATAGCCTTTAGCAACCAGTCTGGCTTTATTCCTTATGATAATGCCATTTTCATCCATCTTGTTTCTGAATACCCACTTTGTGTCAATAGGACTCTTGTTCTTTGGTTTGGGTACCAGCTTCCATACTTGGTTTCTCTCAAATTGGTTCAGCTCTTCCTGCATAGCTAATATCCAATCTGGATCCAATAGAGCTTCTTCCACTTTCTTAGGTTCCTCCTGAGACAGAAAACTACTATACAGACATTCATCTTGAGTGGCTTTTCTTGTTTGCACTTTAGATGATGCATCACCAATGATCAGTTCAAAGGGATGATTCTTGGTCCATTTCCTTTGTGGTGGAAGATGTGCTCTAGATGAGGTGGCCTCAGTATTGTCATGATGTGAGACAGAGTGTTGACTAGTTGAAACTCCCCCTGAGTTGTTGGTCCTTTGCAGGGAACTTGGAGTTCTATCAACTGATGATGTAAATCGATTATCCGTTGATGAACTATGATCAACGGATGCTTCATTTTGTACTTCAACGGATGATGCACTATGTCTTTCAACGGATACTGCATTGCCTCTATCAACGGATGCAGTATTTTGTGCATTATCCAAGGCATGTTTTGAATCCCTTTTGAAGTGTCATCTCCATCAGTCTCCTCTTCACTATCATCACAATATATCTCAATGTTGTCAAATTTGAGTCTCTCATTATGTCCCTCATCTGTTAGTCCATCAATCTTTTTATCATCAAACACAACATGCACAGATTCCATAACAATGTTGGTTCTTAGATTGTAGACCCTATAAGATTTTCCAGCTGAGTAACCAACAAATATCCCTTCATCAGCCTTTGCATCAAACTTCCCTTTATGGTCAGATTGATTCCTCAGTATAAAGCATTTACATCCAAAGACATGAAGAAAGTTTAGAGTTGGTTTTCTTCTCTTGAACAACTGATAAGGAGTCATGCCTTTAGCTTGATTGATCAAAGAAATATTCTGAGTGAAGCAGGCACAATTAACAGCTTCAGCCCAGAAATATGTTGGTAACTTTGATTCTTCAAGCATTGTTCTGGCAGCTTCAATTAAAGATCTGTTCTTTCTTTCAACAACCCCATTTTGCTGAGGTGTTCTTGGAGCTGAGAACTCATGCATGATTCCATTTTCTTCACAGAACAGCCTTAATGTCAAATTCTTGAACTCAGTTCCATTGTCACTCCTGATATTTCTAACCTTCAAGTCAGGATGATTGTTGACTTGCCTGATGTGATTGATAATGATTTCACTTGCTTCATCCTTTGATCCAAGAAAATAGACCCATGAGAACTTTGAGAAATCATCTACAATCACTAAGCAATATCTTTTTCTTGCAATAGACAATACATTGACTGGTCCAAACAAATCCATATGTAGCAGCTGTAATGGTTCATCAATTGTTGTTTCAAGCTTCTTTTTGAATGATGCTTTCCTTTGTTTGCCTTTCTGACAAGCATCACACAAACCATCCCTTGAGAATTCAACTAGAGGGATTCCTCTAACTAAGTCCTTTTTGACTAGATCATTCATTGTCTTGAAATTCAAGTGAGATAGCTTCCTGTGCCATAGCCAACTTTCAACTGTGCTTGCTTTGCTGAAGAGACAAGTAATGGATTCTGCATCTGTAGAGTTGAAGTCAGCTATGTACACATTTCCTTTTCTAACTCCAGTTAGAACCACTTTGTTGTCTTTCTTACTAGTGACAACACAGGCTTCAGAATTGAAGGAAACTGTATTCCCTCTATCACATAGTTGACTGATGCTCAGTAAATTGTGCTTGAGACCATCAACTAATGCAACTTCATTAATGATGACATTCCTTGTTGAAATCAAGCCATATCCCATAGTAAACCATTTGCTGTCATCTCCAAAGGTTATGCTAGGGCCAGCTCTCTCCTTGAACTCTGTGAGCAGGGAGAAATCTCCTGTCATGTGTCTTGAACAACCACTGTCCAGGTACCATAGATTTCTTCCATTTCCCTGCACACCATAAAATCAATCAATTTGATTTTGGTACCCAAGTTTCCTTGGGTCCATCCTTGTTAGCCTTTCTCCTAGACTTCATTCCTCCTGCATCTTTAGACTTAGGTAAGTTTGAGTCAACCTTGGTCTTAGATGTAGTTGGTTGAGGTGTAGGGTTAGTCACAGAATCATTTAGCACATTTGTAAAATTATTAGGCATTGATTGTGCAAACATGTTATTCCACATGGGCATATTGTATGGCATTTGAGGCATACTAAATGCAGCAAGATAAGGATTGTTAAAATATGGCATGTTTACAAAATGTGCATAAGGATTTTGTTGAGACATAACAGGCATAGCATGCAGAGGTGATGCAGACATATTAGGCATAGAAGAGGGTACAGTTATGGGAGTCTTCTTAATGGATTTACAATTAGCAGATAGATGATTAACACTACTACAATGCACACAACTTTTTCTAGGAGCATACCTATCAGGTGTGTAATTGTTGTGTTTATTAACTCCTACCTTCCCATTTCTGTTGGATTTTCTTTTAGATTCCTTTTTATCCTCAACCATCTTGAGCCTATTATTTAACTGTTCTAAGGTCATGTGCCCTACATTCACCTTACTGACATCTTTGGATGTGCTTGCTTCTTCTTTGACAAAGTTCTTTGAAGTTGAACCAAACTTTTTGTTGAGTTTCTTTAGATTCTCTCTTTTAGAAACATCTGCCTGTTTTGATTGAGGAACCTTCAACGGATGCTCCTTTTCTTCCTTCAACGGATAACTTTCATCATCCGTTGATTCCACATCCGTTGACAGCCCATCAATTAATTCCAGTTTCTTTTTATTTTTATCCCAGGCAGTTTCACAGAATGATTCAATTCCTTGGACCTTAGCAATTTGAGCACTTACATCCCTAGATGTCTTCCAGGCTTTAATCACCTCTTGCTCTTTCTCTAATTGATTGGAAAGTATTTCTACTTTCTTAACAGATTCAGCTAGTTCATTTTCAACAGATATACAATGCAACTTTGTTTTCTCTAGGTCAATCATCTTATCTTCTAACAAAGCATTTCTATTACTTAAAAACAGATTGTTCTCTCTAATCCTACTATTTTCTTTAGCAAGAGATTTAAGAGACACACGCAAATGATACAATTCAGTAGACATGTCATTAAAAGCATCATTGCACTCTTCTTTAGTAAGCTGTGTTAAGTCAGTAGTGATTACCTGATTGCTTGATGAACTAACTTCATTTTCTTCAGAATCAGCCATGAGAGCAAGGTTGACATACTCCACATCTTCATCCTCTTCATCTTCATTAGCTGCCCAGTCCCTTTCTTGAGTAATGAAGGCCCTCTCCTTTTGCTTGAGTAGATCAAAATATTTCTTTTTGTAATCTACTTGTTCAAATTTCTTCTTTTCAGAAGTTGGCTTTCTGCACTGACCTGCAAAGTGTCCACTTATACCACAATTGAAACACTTGAACTTGGATTTGTCCACAGTGTTTTTGTGAGGTTTAGTGGCTCTAGTGTTTTTCTTGAATTTCATCTTTGCAAATCTTCTGGACAGAAATGCAAGATGCTCATCAATACCATCTGAGTCATCTTGGCTGGAGTTGTCTTCATTTTCAGCAACTTGCTCTTTCCCCTTGCTTGATTCCTGATTTCTTATACCATCTTTGGAGTTTGATGTAGATCTCGCAGTTTCTTGTCTGCATTTCCTCTCATCTTCAGCTACCAATGCAACTGAACTTCCTTTCTTTCTCCCCTTCTCCAATACCTCATCTTGTTCCAGCTCTAGTTCATAAGTCTTCAAGATTCCATACAATCTTTCAAGAGTGAAGTCCTTATAATCTTGAGAGTTTCTTAAGGAGACAGTCATGGGTTTCCATTCCTTTGGCAAGGATCTTAAAAATTTAAGATTTGAATCCTTCACCTGGTACACTCTTCCATACAGCTTCAGTCCATTCAACAGCTTTTGGAACCTATTGAATGTTTCATTTAAAGATTCATTTTCTTCAAAATGAAAGTATTCATACTGTTGAATGAGAAGCTGTATTTTGTTTTCTTTCACTTGTTCTGTACCTTCACACAGTAGTTGAACTGTGTCCCAAACCTCTTTGGCAGTTGTGCAATTTATCACATTATCAAACATATCCATGTTAAGACCATTAAACAAAATGTTCATAGCCTTCTTATCCTTGTGGACTTCTTTTGTGTCTTCCATTGTCCATTCTGCTCTAGGTTTTGGAATGGATTGACCAACAGCAACTGTGGCTGTAGCAACTGTTGCTACTTTGTGGGGAATGTGAGGACCATTCTCAATGCAGTTTACATAACCTTCATCTTGGGAGAGTAGATGAAGGTGCATTTTTACCTTCCAATGGTGATAACTGTCTTTGTCAAGAACTGGGATTTTTACTCCAATATCCTTCTTACTCATCTTTGTTAGATTCCAAGATCTTTAAACTCTTTGTATGTCAAGAGCCTGCTCTGATACCAATTGTTATTCCTAGTGGACTAACAATGAGATTTACAGAAGGGGGGGTTGAATGTAAATCTCAAAACTTTTTCAAGTTTTGAGCAGTTTATGAAAGTTGTGTGTTCAAGAAGAACAAGTGTGTGAATTGCTTTAAGCTAATACAGACAGATATATATTCAAGCACAAATGTAAAGAACACAACAGACCTTAAAAACTTTTCTGGTGGATTTGTTGTTCCACCAGAGATGGTATTTTAGAAAATCTGTGATTAAACAATGTTGATCACAGCTGCATCCTAGTACAAACTAGATGAATTTTCTCTCAATATTTTTCTAAACAGCTCTGGAAAATCTCTCTTCTAATTACTAGCTTCTACTTGGTTTATATATTACCAAGTGTACAAGTGAAGAACAATATAAAATACAGTAATAAAATACGATCTTCACTTGCTTCTTTTCCTGTTCACTCCAGTACTTTGTTGACTATTGCATCTTTGTACTAAAGAAGAACGGCTGCTTTTTCTGTTGTTCCTGAAATTCGGCTACCACATCTCAGTTGTCTCTATCAACCCATGTGCCTCTGTTTGTAGGTACAACTACCCCTTATCAACGGCTAATCATCAGAACATCAGTTGAAGCTTTCATCCGTTGATGCACTCATCCGTTGAAGGATGTTATCCGTTGAAGCTTTCATCCGTTGATGCACTCATCCGTTGAAGGATGTTATCCGTTGATGACTTTATCCGTTGAAGCTTTAGAGACATACGTTGAAGCTTAGCTTCTCATCCGTTGAAGGTCTTTAAGTCATCCGTTGATACCACTTCAATTATACAAAATTACAAGGCATGAAGTATTTACAATTGGCCTTCCTATCTGCATATCATCTAGTAGTCAACATGACTCATAGTTTCTCTCAACTTCCAAGAATTACATTTTAAATACAGAGACTGAAATATGCTACAACACTAGACTTATTTCTAAGTAAAGCTACACCATCAACGGATAGCCAAAGTGGTCTTATCCGTTGAGGCTACAGACACTAAATTTCTACTTAAGTATTTTGTTAAACATATCATCAAACTAATGCACATACATTCCTAACAAATGTATTTTCGACGATCCGACCGTACGGATGTTAAGATATATCAATTTTAGTCATATGAAAAAATTATTAAAAAATTTGAAATTCATCTTGCCGATTAGGATTAGAAAAATTTAGTAAAAGTACCCCTCCCGACAACTAGACTCGTTCCCCATTTACAAGATTAATTTTTAAAATCTTTTTTCGATGATCCGACCGTACGGATGTTAAGTTTAATAAATTTTAGTCATATTAAAAAACTATTAAAAAATTTAAAATTCATGTTGCCTGTTAGGATTAGAAAAATCTAGTAAAAGTACGACTCCCGACAACGAGACTCGTTCCTGATTTACAAGATTAATTTTTATAATGATTTTTTCGACGATCCAACCGTACGGATGTTTAGATATATCAATTTTATTCATATGAAAAAATTATTAAAAAACTTGAAATTCATCTTGCATGTGAGGATTAGAAAAATCTAGTAAAAGTACCACTTCCGACAACGAGACTCGTTCCTGATTTACAAGATAAATTTTTAAAATGATATTTTCGATGATCTAACCGGACGGATGTTAAGATATATCAATTTTATTCATATGAATTTTTTAAAAAAAATTTGAAATTCATCTTGCATGGCACGATTAGAAAAATCTAGTAAAAGTACCAGTCCCGACAACGAGACTCGTTCCTTATTTACAAGTTAAAGTTTTAAATGATTTTTTCGACGATCCAATCAAACGGATGTTAAGATATATCAATTTTAGATATATGAAAAAATTATTAAAATATTTTAAATTCATTTTGCATGTCAGTATTAAAAAAATCTAGTAAAAGTACCACTCCCAACAACGAGACTCGTTCCTGATTTACAAGATTAATTTTTAAAATGAATTTTTTGACGATCCAACCATACGGATGTTAAGATATATCAATTTTAGTCATGTGAAAAAATTATTAAAAAATTTGAAATTCATCTTGCATGTCAGGATTAGAAAAATCTAGTAAAAGTATCACTCCCAACAACGAGACTCATTCCTGATTTATAAGAATAATTTTTAAAATCATTTTTTCAACAATCCAGCCGTACGAATGTCTATATATATATCAATTTTATTCATATTAAAAACTTATTAAAAAAATTTGAAATTCATCTTGCATGTGAGGATTAGAAAAAATCTAGTAAAAGTACCACTCCCGACAACGAGTCCTGTTCCCCATTTACAAGATTAATTTTTTAAAATGATTTTTTCGACGATCCAACCGGACGGATGTTAAGATATATCAAATTTAGTCATACGAAAAAAATATTAAAAAATTTGAAATTCATCTTGCATGTCAAGGTTAGAAAAATCTTGTAAAAGTACCCCTCCCGACAACGAGACTAGTTCCCCATTTACAAGATTAATTTTTAAAATGATTTTTTCGACGATCAAACCGTACGAATGTCAAGATATATCAATTTTAGCAATATGAAAAAATTATTAAAAAATTTGAAATTCATCTTGCCGATTTGGATTAGAAAAATTTAGTAAAAGTACCCCTCCCGACAACGAGACTCGTTCCCCATTTACAAGATTAATTTTTAAAATGTTTTTCGATGATCCGACCGTACGTATGTTAAGATAAATAAATTTTAGTCATATTAAAAAATTATTAAAAAATTTAAAATTCATGTTGCATGTCAGGATTAGAAAAATCTAGTAAAAGTACCACTCCCGAAAACGAGAATCGTTCCTGATTTACATGATTAATTTTATAATGATTTTTTCGACGATCCAACCGTACGGATGTTAAGATATATAAATTGTAGTCATATGAAAAAATTATTCAAAAATTTGAAATTCACCTAGCATGTCAAGATTAGACAAATCTAGTAAAAGTACAACTCCCGACAACGAGACGCGTTCCTGATTTACAAGATTAATTTTAAAAATAATTTTTTTCAAAGATCCAACCGTACGGATGTTAAGATATACCAATTTTAGTCAAGTGAAAAAATTATTAAAAAATTTGAAATTCATCTTGCATGTCAGGATTAGAAAATTCTAGCAAAAGTACCATCCCCGACAACAAGACTCGTTCCGGATTTACAAGATAAATTTTTAAAATGATTATTTTGATGATCCAACCGGACGGATGTTAAGATATATCAATTTTAGTCATATTATTTTTTAAAAAAAATTTGAAATTCATCTTGCATGACAGGATTAGAAAAATCTAGTAAAAAGTACTAGTCCCGACAACGAGACTCTTTCCTGATTTACAACTTCAAGTTTTAAATGATTTTTTCGATGATCCAATCGAACGGATGTTAAGATATATCAATTTTAGTCATTTGAAAAAAAATATTAAAATATTTGAAATTCATTTTGCATGTCAGGATTAAAAAAATCTAGTAAAAGTACAACTCCCAACAACGAGACTCGTTCCTTATTTACAAGATTAATTTTTAAAATGATTTTTTTGACGATCCAACCGTACGGATGTTAAGATATCAATTTTAGTCATGTGAAAAAATTATTAAAAAAATTGAAATTCATCTTGCATGTCGGGATTAGAAAAATCTAGTAAAAGTACCACTCCCGACAATGAGACTCGTTCTTGATTTACAAGATTAATTTTTAAAATGATTTTTTGACGATCCAACCGTATGGATGTTAAGGTATATCAATTTTAGTCATATGAAAAAATTATTAAAAAATTTGAAATTCATCTTGCATGTGTGGTTTAGAAAAATCTAGTAAAAGTACCCCTCCCGACAACGAGACTAGTTCCCCATTTACAAGATTAATTTTTAAAATGATTTTTTCGACGATCAAACCGTTCAGATGTCAATATAGTTTAATTTTAGTAATATGAAAAAATTATTAAAAAAATTTAAATTCATCTTGCATATGAGGATTAGAAAAATTTAGTAAAAGTACCCCTCCCGACAACGAGACGTGTTCTCCATTTACAAGATTAATTTTTAAAATGTATTTTCGACGATCTGACCGTACGGATGTTAAGATATATCAATTTTAGTGATATGAAAAAATTATTAAAAAATTTGAAATTCATCTTGCCGATTAGGATTAGAAAAATTTAGTAAAAGTACCCCTCCCGACAACTAGACTCGTTCCCCATTTACAAGATTAATTTTTAAAATCTTTTTTCGATGATCCGACCGTACGGATGTTAAGTTTAATCAATTTTAGTCATATTAAAAAACTATTAAAAAATTTAAAATTCATGTTGCCTGTTAGGATTAGAAAAATCTAGTAAAAGTACGACTCCCGACAACGAGACTCGTTCCTGATTTACAAGATTAATTTTTATAATGATTTTTTCGACGATCCAACCGTACGGATGTTTAGATATATCAATTTTATTCATATGAAAAAATTATTAAAAAACTTGAAATTCATCTTGCATGTGAGGATTAGAAAAATCTAGTAAAAGTACCACTTCCAACAACGAGACTCGTTCCTGATTTACAAGATAAATTTTTAAAATGATGTTTTCGATGATCTAACCGGACGGATGTTAAGATATATCAATTTTATTCATATGAATTTTTTTAAAAAAATTTGAAATTCATCTTGCATGACACGATTAGAAAAATCTAGTAAAAGTACCAGTCCGGACAACGAGACTCGTTCCTGATTTACAAGCTAAAGTTTTAAATGATTTTTTCGATGATCCAATCAAACGGATGTTAAGATATATCAATTTTAGATATATGAAAAAATTATTAAAATATTTTTAATTCATTTTGCATGTCAGTATTAAAAAAATCTAGTAAAAGTACCACTCCCAACAACGAGACTCGTTCCTGATTTACAAGATTAATTTTGAAAATGAATTTTTTGACGATCTAACCATACGGATGTTAAGATATATCAATTTTAGTCATGTGAAAAAATTATTAAAAAATTTGAAATTCATCTTGCATGTCAGGATTAGAAAAATCTAGTAAAAGTATCACTCCCGACAACGAGACTCATTCCTGATTTATAAGAATAATTTTTAAAATCATTTTTTCAACAATCCAACCGTACGAATGTCTATATATATATCAATTTTATTCATATTAAAAACTTATTAAAAAAATTTGAAATTCATCTTGCATGTGAGGATTAAAAAAAATCTAGTAAAAGTACCACTCCCGACAACGAGTCTTGTTCCCCATTTACAAGATTAATTTTTTAAAATGATTTTTTCGACGATCCAACCGTACGGATGTTAAGATATATCAAATTTAGTCATATGAAAAAAATATTAAAAAATTTCAAATTCATCTTGCATGTCAGGATTAGAAAAATCTTGTAAAAGTACCCCTCCCGACAACGAGACTAGTTCCCCATTTACAAGATTAATTTTTAAAATGATTTTTTGGACGATCAAACCGTACGGATGTCAAGATATAGCAATTTTAGCAATATGAAAAAATTATTAAAAAATTTGAAATTCATCTTGCCGATTAGGATTAGAAAAATTAGTAAAAGTACCCCTCCCGACAACGAGACTCGTTCCCCATTTACAAGATTATTTTTAAAATGTTTTTTGATGATCCGACCGTACGGATGTTAAGATAAATAAATTTTAGTCATATTAAAAAATTATTAAAAAATTTAAAATTCATGTTGCATGTCAGGATTAGAAAAATCTAGTAAAAGTACCACTCCCGAAAACGAGAATCGTTCCTGATTTACATGATTAATTTTATAATGATTTTTTCGACGATCCAACCGTACGGATGTTAAGATATATAAATTGTAGTCATGTGAAAAAATTATTCAAAAATTTGAAATTCACCTAGCATGTCAAGATTAGACAAATCTAGTAAAAGTACAACTCCCGACAACGAGACGCGTTCCTGATTTACAAGATTAATTTTAAAAATGATTTTTTTAAACGATCCAACCGTATGGATGTTAAGATATACCAATTTTAGTCAAGTGAAAAAATTATTAAAAAATTTGAAATTCATCTTGCATGTCAGGATTAGAAAATTCTAGCAAAAGTACCACCCCCGACAACAAGACTCGTTCCGGATTTACAAGATAAATTTTTAAAATGATTATTTCGATGATCCAACCGGACGGATGTTAAGATATATCAATTTTAGTCATATTATTTTTTAAAAAAAATTTGAAATTCATCTTGCATGACAGGATTAGAAAAATCTAGTAAAAGTACTAGTCCCGACAACGAGACTCGTTCCTGATTTACAACTTCAAGTTTTAAATAATTTTTTCGATGATCCAATCGAACGGATGTTAAGATATATCAATTTTAGTCATTTGAAAAAAATATTAAAATATTTGAAATTCATTTTGCATGTCAGGATTAAAAAAATCTAGTAAAAGTACAACTCCCAACAACGAGACTCGTTCCTTATTTACAAGATTAATTTTTAAAATGATTTTTTTGACGATCCAACCGTACGGATGTTAAGATATCAATTTTAATCATGTGAAAAAATTATTAAAAAAATTGAAATTCATCTTGCATGTCGGGATTAGAAAAATCTAGTAAAAGTACCACTCCCGACAACGAGACTCGTTCTTGATTTACAAGATTAATTTTTAAAATTATTTTTTGATGATCCAACCGTATGGATGTTAAGGTATATCAATTTTAGTCATATGAAAAAATTATTAAAAAATTTGAAATTCATCTTGCATGTCTGGTTTAGAAAAATCTAGTAAAAGTACCCCTCCCGACAACGAGACTAGTTCCCCATTTACAAGATTAATTTTTAAAATGATTTTTTCGACGATCAAACCGTTCAGATGTCAATATAGTTTAATTTTAGTAATATGAAAAAATTATTAAAAAAATTGAAATTCATCTTGCATATGAGGATTAGAAAAATTTAGTAAAAGTACTCCTCCCGACAATGAGACGTGTTCCCTATTTACAAGACTAATTATTAAAATGTATTTTCGACGATCCGACCGTACGGATGTTAAGATATATCAATTTTAGTCATATGAAAAAATTATTAAAAAATTTGAAATTCATCTTGCCGATTAGGATTAGAAAAATTTAGTAAAAGTACCCCTCCCGACAACTAGACTCATTCCCCATTTACAAGATTAATTTTTAAAATCTTTTTTCGATGATCCGACCGTACGGATGTTAAGTTTAAACAATTTTAGTCGTATTAAAAAACAATTAAAAAATTTAAAATTCATGTTGCCTGTTAGGATTAGAAAAAATCTAGTAAAAGTACGACTCCCGACAACGAGACTAGTTCCTGATTTACAAGATTAATTTTTATAATGATTTTTTCGACGATCCAACCGTACGGATGTTTAGATAAATCAATTTTATTCATATGAAAAAATTATTAAAAAACTTGAAATTCATCTTGCATGTGAGGATTAGAAAAATCTAGTAAAAGTACCACTTCCGACAACGAGACTCGTTCCTGATTTACAAGATAAATTTTTAAAATGATGTTTTCGATGATCTAACCGGACGGATGTTAAGATATATCAATTTTATTCATATGAATTTTTTTAAAAAAATTTGAAATTCATCTTGCATGACACGATTAGAAAAATCTAGTAAAAGTACCAGTCCGGACAACGAGACTCGTTCCTGATTTACAAGCTAAAGTTTTAAATGATTTTTTCGATGATCCAATCAAACGGATGTTAAGATATATCAATTTTAGATATATGAAAAAATTATTAAAATATTTTTAATTCATTTTGCATGTCAGTATTAAAAAAATCTAGTAAAAGTACCACTCCCAACAACGAGACTCGTTCCTGATTTACAAGATTAATTTTGAAAATAAATTTTTTGACGATCCAACCATACGGATGTTAAGATATATCAATTTTAGTCATGTGAAAAAATTATTAAAAAATTTGAAATTCATCTTGCATGTCAGGATTAGAAAAATCTAGTAAAAGTATCACTCCCGACAACGAGACTCATTCCTGATTTATAAGAATAATTTTTAAAATCATTTTTTCAACAATCCAACTGTACGAATGTCTATATATATATATATATATATATCAATTTTATTCATATTAAAAACTTATTAAAAAAATTTGAAATTCATCTTGCATGTGAGGATTAAAAAAATCTAGTAAAAGTACCACTCCCGACAACGAGTCTTGTTCCCCATTTACAAGATTAATTTTTTAAAATGATTTTTTCGACGATCCAACCGTACGGATGTTAAGATATATCAAATTTAGTCATATGAAAAAAATATTAAAAAATTTCAAATTCATCTTGCATGTCAGGATTAGAAAAATCTTGTAAAAGTACCCCTCCCGACAACGAGACTAGTTCCCCATTTACAAGATTAATTTTTAAAATGATTTTTTGGACGATCAAACCGTACGGATGTCAAGATATAGCAATTTTAGCAATATGAAAAAATTATTAAAAAATTTGAAATTCATCTTGCCGATTAGGATTAGAAAAATTTAGTAAAAGTACCCCTCCCGACAACGAGACTCGTTCCCCATTTACAAGATTATTTTTTAAAATGTTTTTTGATGATCCGACCGTACGGATGTTAAGATAAATAAATTTTAGTCATATTAAAAAATTATTAAAAAATTTAAAATTCATGTTGCATGTCAGGATTAGAAAAATCTAGTAAAAGTACCACTCCCGAAAACGAGAATCGTTCCTGATTTACATGATTAATTTTATAATTATTTTTTCGACGATCCAACCGTACGGATGTTAAGATATATAAATTGTAGTCATGTGAAAAAATTATTCAAAAATTTGAAATTCACCTAGCATGTCAGGATTAGACAAATCTAGTAAAAGTACAACTCCCGACAACGAGACGCGTTCCTGATTTACAAGATTAATTTTAAAAATGATTTTTTTAAATGATCCAACCGTATGGATGTTAAGATATACCAATTTTAGTCAAGTGAAAAAATTATTAAAAAATTTGAAATTCATCTTGCATGTCAGGATTAGAAAATTCTAGCAAAAGTACCACCCCCGACAACAAGACTCGTTCCGGATTTACAAGATAAATTTTTAAAATGATTATTTCGATGATCCAACCGGACGGATGTTAAGATATATCAATTTTAGTCATATTATTTTTTAAAAAAAATTTGAAATTCATCTTGCATGACAGGATTAGAAAAATCTAGTATAAGTACTAGTCCCGACAACGAGACTCGTTCCTGATTTACAAGTTCAAGTTTTAAATGAATTTTTCGACGATCCAATCGAACGGATGTTAAGATATATCAATTTTAGTCATTTGAAAAAAATATTAAAATATTTGAAATTCATTTTGCATGTCAGGATTAAAAAAATCTAGTAAAAGTACAACTCCCAACAACGAGACTCGTTCCTTATTTACAAGATTAATTTTTAAAATGATTTTTTTGACGATCCAACCGTACGGATGTTAAGATATCAATTTTAGTCATGTGAAAAAATTATTAAAAAAAATTGAAATTCATCTTGCATGTCGGGATTAGAAAAATCTAGTAAAAGTACCACTCCCGACAACGAGACTCGTTCTTGATTTACAAGATTAATTTTTAAAATGATTTTTTGACGATCCAACTGTATGGATGTTAAGGTATATCAATTTTAGTCATATGAAAAAATTATTAAAAAATTTGAAATTCATCTTGCATGTCTGGTTTAGAAAAATCTAGTAAAAGTACCCCTCCCGACAACGAGACTAGTTCCCCATTTACAAGATTAATTTTTAAAATGATTTTTCGACGATCAAACCATTCAGATGTCAATATAGTTTAATTTTAGTAATATGAAAAAATTATTAAAAAAATTGAAATTCATTTTGCATATGAGGATTAGAAAAATTTAGTAAAAGTACCTCTCCCGACAACGAGACGTGTTCCCTATTTACAAGACTAATTTTTAAAATGTATTTTCGACGATCCGACCGTACGGATGTTAAGATATATCAATTTTAGTCATATGAAAAAATTATTAAAAAATTTGAAATTCATCTTGCCGATTAGGATTAGAAAAATTTAGTAAAAGTACCCCTCCCGACAACTAGACTCGTTCCCCATTTACAAGATTAATTTTTAAAATCTTTTTTCGATGATCCGACCGTACGGATGTTAAGTTTAAACAATTTTAGTCATATTAAAAAACTATTAAAAAATTTAAAATTCATGTTGCCTGTTAGCATTAGAAAAATCTAGTAAAAGTACGACTACCGACAACGAGACTAGTTCCTGATTTACAAGATTAATTTTTATAATAATTTTTTCGACGATGCAACCGTACGGATGTTTAGATAAATCAATTTTATTCATATGAAAAAATTATTAAAAAACTTGAAATTCATCTTGCATGTGAGGATTAGAAAAATCTAGTAAAAGTACCACTTCCGACAACAAGACTCGTTCCTGATTTACAAGATAAATTTTTAAAATGATATTTTCGATGATCCAACCGGACGGATGTTAAGATATATCAATTTTATTCATATGAATTTTTTTTTTAATTTGAAATTCATCTTGCATGACACGATTAGAAAAATCTAGTAAAAGAACCAGTCCCGACAACGAGACTCGTTCCTGATTTACAAGTTAAAGTTTTAAATGATTTTTTCGATGATCCAATCAAAGAGATGTTAAGATATATCAATTTTAGATATATGAAAAAATTATTAAAATATTTTAAATTCATTTTGCATGTCAGTATTAAAAAAATCTAGTAAAAGTACCACTCCCAACAACGAGACTCGTTCCTGATTTACAAGATTAATTTTTAAAATTATTTTTTTGACTATCCAACCATACGGATGTTAAGATATATCAATTTTAGTCATGTGAAAAAATTATTAAAAAATTTGAAATTCATCTTGCATGTCAGGATTAGAAAAATCTAGTAAAAGTATCACTCCGGACAACGAGACTCATTCCTGATTTATAAGAATAATTTTTAAAATCATTTTTTCAACAATCTAACCGTACGAATGTCTATATATATATATATATATATTAATTTTATTCATATTAAAAACTTATTAAAAAAATTTGAATTTCATCTTGCATGTGAGGATTAGAAAAATCTAGTAAAAGTACCACTCCCGATAACGAGTCTCGTTCCCCAATTACAAGATCAATTTTTTTAAATGATTTTTTCGACGATCCAACCGTACGGATGTTAAGATATATCAAATTTAGTCATACGAAAAAAATATTAAAAAATTTGAAATTCATCTTTCATGTCAGGATTAGAAAAATCTTGTAAAAGTACCCCTCCCGACAACGAGACTAGTTCCCCATTTACAAGATTAATTTTTAAAATGATTTTTTCAACGATCAAACCGTACAGATATCAAGATATATCAATTTTAGTCATATGAAAAAATTATTAAAAAATTTGAAATTCATCTTGCCGATTAGGATTAGAAAAATTTAGTAAAAGTACCCCTCCCGACAACGAGACTCGTTACCCATTTACAAGATTATTTTTTAAAATGTTTTTTCGATGATCCGACCGTACAAATGTTAAGATAAATAAATTGTAGTCATATTAAAAAATTATTAAAAAATTTAAAATTCATGTTGCATGTCAGGATTAGAGAAATCTAGTAAAAGTACCACTCCCGAAAACGAGCCTCGTTCCTGATTTACATGATTAATTTTTATAATGATTTTTTCGACGATCCAACCGAGTGGATGTTAAGATATATAAATTGTAGTCATATGAAAAAATTATTCAAAAATTTGAAATTCACCTTGCATGTCAGGATTAGACAAATCTAGTAAAAGTACAACTCCCGACAACGAGACGCGTTCCTGATTTACAAGATTAATTTTAAAAATGATTTTTTTCAACGATCCAACCGTACGGATGTTAAGATATACCAATTTTAGTCAAGTGAAAAAATTATTAAAAAAATTGAAATTCATCTTGCATGTCACGATTAGAAAAATCTAGTAAAAGTATCACCCTTGACAACGAGACTCGTTCCGGATTTACAAGATAAATTTTTAAAATGATTTTTTCGATGATCCAACCGGAAGGATGTTAAGATATATCAATTTTAGTCATATGATTTTTTTTAAAAATTTAAAATTCATCTTGCACGACAGGATTAGAAAAATCTAGTAAAAGTACTAATCCCGACAACGAGACTCGTTCCTGATTTACAAGTTCAAGTTTTAAATGATTTTTTCGACGATCCAATCGAACGGATGTTAAGATATATCAATTTTAGTCATTTGAAAAAAATATTAAAATATTTGAAATTCATTTTGCATGTCAGGATTAAAAAAATCTAGTAAAAGTACAACTCCCAACAACGAGACTAGTTCCCCATTTACAAGATTAATTTTTAAAATGATTTTTTCGACGATCAAACCGTTCGGATGTCAAGATATTTTAATTTTAGTAATATGAAAAAATTATTAAAAAAATTGAAATTCATCTTGCATGTTAAGATTAGACAAATTTAGTAAAAGTACCCCTCCCGATAACGAGACGTGTTCCCCATTTACAAGATTAATTTTTAAAATGTTTTTTCGACGATCCGACCGTACGGATGTTAAGATATATCAATTTTAGTCATATGAAAAAATTCTTAAAAAATTAAAAATTCATGTGAACATAATCATCTTTAGAGGTTTGAGGTTTAGGCTTAGGCTTCTGTGTGAATTTGATTGAGGCTTTAAAGGGTGTTGATTTGATTCTTCTTTTCTGCTTCTTTGATGGTGGAGAAGAGGTTAGGAAGGTGGGCAATTTGATGGTGTCCCAATCAATTGGTTCCTCCTTGGGAATGATTGTTTCACCATGAATGTTCATGAAGAGGTCAGGTACAATGGGTTCAGGAATAGAGGGTAGTGGTTTGGATATTGATTGGGTTTCTTCAGTCTTATCTACCTTCTTTCTCTTTGCATTGACCTTCTTTCTTTTCCCTTTCTGCCATTCTTCCTTACTTCTTTCCTCCATCTCAGTACCAACCATGTCCCCCATAGCTTCATCTTCACCTTTGTCTTCAATTTCTTTCTGTTCTTCAGCCTGACTTGACTTTAGCTGTTTTTCAAGCTTTGCTTGTGCTCTTTTGTCAGCCTTTAGCTGTTTGGCTTCTTCCTTCAACCTTTTGGTTTCTTCCATCTTGGCTATTGAGAATTTGGGATGTCCTTGCATCACACATATGCTATTTCCCTCTTTGAAGATAATAGTCATGTTTCTCCTTACAGCCTCATCCATGGTCTCTTTGAGATATGCAATACTTCTACCTTAAAGCTTGTCCTCATCAGCTTTTGGAAGAGGAAAATCCACCTCTTTTAGAGGATTCTTTGTAGAGTCCTTATTGGATCTGTTGTTGGGCTTGAGAACCATAGGTTGCAGATCTTTGGAAGAAGTTTCTCCATCCTTATGCCTCCCTACTGGCTTGAGTTCCATAATAATTGATTCCACTTTTATGCTATGCTTCACAGATTGTGATTGAGAAGTTGTAGAACCAAATATTAGTTGCATCTTTTCATCAATCTTCTTCCTTTGCTCTTTGACTTGCAATTCAGCTGCTGCTATCTGGATTAGATCAATTCCATCTAGCTTTCCTTTGACTTGAATAGTTGGAGAAGTTGTGATGACAGGAACTAGCACTTGAGAAATCTGAACTGTTGTAGATGGCTCTCCTTCCCCTTCCCCTTTATTCTCCCCCTTTTTGTTATCATCAAGGGTAGGGGTCAAGCCTTGTGCTTTTGCCAGCTGCATGAGTAGATTTGTTTGAGTTTGTTGATTCTGAAGAATGGTGACCATAGAGTCTTCAATGATTTGAACCCTATCTTCCAATCTGGCCAACCTCTTGTCACCATCAGATGTTTTCCTCAGTCTCCCTAACAAATCTTGCATAGTACCATAGGGTATAACTGAATCCAATTTCTCAGCATTGTAGGATTTCAGATCAGCAATGTCCAGCTTGAGCTCATCCACACTTAGATTTTGCTGGTAATGCTGCAACTGCAAGAGATGCAGAGATTCCAGATGAGCTTGAAGAATTGCCTTGGTAGCAGCATCCTGAGTCTCCTGAAGGGCCTTCTGAATTGTCATCACTTATCTGACCAAAGTGACACCAAACTCTCCTGGTGTTGATGGTTTTGCCCATGCCCATGCAGGAAGATCAGGAACAGAACTTGGGCCTGCTACTCCCCCTAAGTTCATGCTCTCATTCAAAGAATTAGAGTCATCATCATTAGAATTTACTCCAAATTCTTCAGATGGCTCACCAGCTTGAGAAGGCAGCCTGTTGACAGCAGCTTTGTCTCTTAGAAGAGATTCTGAAGTGTGTACAATGTGTAGTGTCTGTTCTGCCTCCACATTGCCCTATGCAGCCAATAATTGATAGGCTGAAACAGGGTGAGTAAAAGTGTCAGCATCCAAGGAAATGTTATCAATGACAGCTTTGTAGTGTTGCTGAAATTGTCTTCCCTTATCTGCATCATCCACTTTCATTAACTCACTAGCAATGGCTGGATCCACCCTTATAGCTTCTGTACCTGCCTTTCTCTCAATTTCTCTCTTTTCTTGCATCAGGGGCTCCCCCAGGCTCACACACACCCTCACCTTCACCTTCTAAGGTGGCACTCCTCTCACTTACTTTTGCCATGCTGGAAGAAATAGCATGCATTTGGTGACTCTCAACCTCTCCTTTTGCCTGGGAGCAACCCAGCCTCTCACTCAAAAAATCACTCCCTTCCCTCAAGCCTAAAAGTGATTGTACAGTTGCCATGTCCTCTACAGTTGGAGTTGTTTCTGTTAAGTGTGTAGAGGCCATCAACGGATAGGGAGTATCCGTTGAAGTGGAAACTGATGGTATCAACGGATAACTGCTGTTAAGCTTATCCGTTGAAGAACAACCACTTGTCAACGGATGAGAGATATCCATTGAAGAAGGAAATGATGTAGAGATAGAAAGTGATATAATTGTTGAATCTGTGTGGATTGATTTTAAGTGAGGTGACACAGATTCTGCAACTATATCTGAAAGAATTGGCTGATGATCCAACAAATCATCTAAAAAATGATGATCACCAGGTTTTGAGTGGGGCTCCTCCCTGAGTTTTAATGAGGGAGAATCAGGAATTGATGTGAATATCATATCCACATCCAGAGAGGGTGTAGGAGAGTTTGAGGAATGGTGTGTGTCTATATTGAGAGAATGGGGCTGTGATTCCACATTTGCTGGAATCACATCAAGCTGAATTTGAGAAGGCACAGATACTGGTTGGTGTATCTGTGCTGTGTGTGCCCCTTGTGTGGAAACTAGGGTTTTGGCCTTCTTCCTTCTTGAAAAGCTTGAATTGGTGAATGTGTAGCTTTAGTGTCCCTCCCTCTTTTGTTCTGTGTCCCTGGATGGGGACTATTTTCAATAGTTACATCCTTTTGGGAGGATGCAACTAGGGATGTGCTGGACTCCTTTTGAACCACTACAGTCTTTTGAGAGACTGTGGCTTGGCTGGAATGGGTACCACTCACAGCTCCCACCTTATCCTAGGGGGCTTTTTGATGTTCACCCCTCCCCTCACCACTCACACCCTGTTCACTCCCTTCAGGGTTTATGGTAGTTGTTACAACTATTGTCTTTTGAGAAACAACAGAGGTAGGTTTCTTTGACTTGACTTTGGAGATTTTAGATTTGGTGGCTTTGGTAGGAGCCTGTTTGGACAATGACACAGGTTCCATAGCCACACTAGAAGGCAAAGAAACATTGGGGTTGGAAATAGTAGGAGTTATAGAAACATTTACCTCACTTACCTGTGGTGCATTCATGATTGGCAAGTATACCAATGGCACCTGGCTGTTGAGGTTCATTCTCAAAAGGTCTGCAAGGACCCTTTTCTCTTGTGCCCAGCATTTGAGTTTATTATTCTCATTGGATATAACCAAACCTTCAGCAACATGGTTAGCCAATAACATAAAGAATCTAGCAAAGTAGATGTTATGTGGTCTATTAGCTTTGTTACCTAATCTGGAACCTAATTCTAGCATAACACAGTTGCTAAAATTAAAGTACCTATCAGAAACTAGCATATAGAGCATATTAACAAGAGATGAAGTGATAGCATCAAAATTGCTAATCTTCCCAGAGAAAACCTTAATAAAGGCATCTCCAAGAAAACTCCATTCTTTCCTAAGGCCTTTCCTTCTAATACTACCTAAACTAGTAGAATCAAAAGCATAGCCTATGGAATCTAGCATAGCAGAGACATCTTTATCAGTGTGTGGTGTCATGGCATTATTCTCAGGCAACTTAAAGCAAGACTGTAAATCATCACAATTAATGCAATAGTCCTTACCTTTGAGAGAGAAGGCAATAGTCATATCAGTGGAGTTGAACTCTGCAGTTGTCCAAATCTCCTCAAACTTCACAGTAGATGGTTGGGGCTTCCAGCATTGCATAGCTCAGTTTGCAGTTCTTGATGAAGTCCATCATCTTGTGATAATCAGAATGGGCTTCCTTCTTTTCAACCAAGACTATGAAATTATTCTTTTCATAAACAAATCCTGTTTGAGACATAATTTTGACTACTGGTGCCATTTTTGTGAGTAGAGGTTGCAGAGAAGAACTTGAGAATTGAGAGAAAAAGAGAATGATAATTGCAAGAAAGCGTAAAGTGAAAATAAGAATTGAATTGGGCTTTTATACTTTCTTGAATTAAAACACAAATTAAAACAATTAAATGATACTTTTAAGTAAGTGAAAGCCGTTCAGGAATAAAAGAAACTGTAGAAATTCTGAAAACTACCGTAAATACAAATACATACAACACTGTATATCTGTATCAACGGTTGAGTAAAAGAATCAACGGCTGTGACTCACTAACTTGACACATCAACGGATAAGGTAAATAGTTATCCGTTGATGAACAACACTATTTTATCCGTTGAAGGATAAAATTACCAGAAATGTATTTGTCTTTCAACGGATAATGAATATCCGTTGATAGAACAATTTTGGCTTTCAACGGATAGGGAATATCCGTTGATAGGATAAGTCTTGATTAAAGCCAACTTTGTTCTTGCAGCAAATTCATTTCAGGCTACAAGACAGATTACATAGATGACATAGATTATGAATAGTTAAGCATACCTAACTCACTTACTAATCTTGTGAATGTTGATTCATCAAGTGGCTTGGTAAATATGTCTGCAATCTGCTTTTCACTTGGAACAAAATGAAGTTCCACTGTACCTTTCATCACATGTTCCCTAATGAAGTGGTACTTGATATCAATGTGCTTGGTTCTTAAGTGCTGCACTGGATTTTCAGTAATGGCAATGACACTTGTGTTGTCACAAAATATTGGAATTTTGTCAACAGTTATACCATAGTCAAATAACTGATTCCTCATCCACAGTATTTGTGCACAGCAACTACCAGCTGCAATGTATTCAGCTTCAGCTGTTGATATGGAAACAGAATTCTGCTTCTTGCTGAACCATGATACAAGCTTGTTTCCTAGAAATTGACAGGTGTCTGTTGTGCTTTTCATGTCTAATTTGCAACCTGCATAATCTGCATTTGAGTAGCCAATTAGATCAAAACCAGACTCTCTAGGGTACCAAATTCCTAGATTTGGAGTCCCTTTGAGATATCTGAAAATTCTTTTAATAGCCACTAAGTGAGATTCTTTAGGGTCAGCTTGAAATCTAGCACAGAGACATGTAGAAAATATAATATCAGGTCTACTGGCAGTTAAATATAAAAGTGAGCCAACCATGCCTCTATAACTTGTAATATCCACAGACTTTTCAGCCTTGTTTAATTCAAGCTTGGTGGCAGTGGCCATGGGAGTTTTTGCAGGTGAACAATCCATTAAGTCAAACTTCTTTAAAAGATCATAAATATATTTAGTTTGACTAATGAAAATTCCACCACTAACTTGTTTAACTTGTAAACCAAGAAAGTAAGTTAGCTCTCCCATCATGCTCATTTCATATTTACTTTGCATTAATTTAGCAAACTTTTTACAAAGTTTATCATCTGTAGATCCAAATATAATATCATCTACATAAATTTGTACAAGTATCTTAGAGCAATTAACATTTCTAAAGAAGAGAGTTTTGTCAACAGTACCTCTTGTGAAGTGATTATCTAGAAGGAACTTTGATAAAGTCTCATACCAGGCTCTTGGTGCTTGCTTTAGTCCATAGAGTGCTTTCAACAAATAATACACATTGTCTGGAAAATTTGGATCTTCAAAACCAGGAGGTTGGGTTACATAAACTTCTTCCTCTAATTCCCCATTTAGTAATGCACTTTTGACATCCATCTGATAGACTTTGAAATTGGCATTAGCTGCATAGGCTAGAAAGATTCTGATGGCTTCAAGTCTTGCAACTGGAGCAAATGTTTCATCAAAATCTCTTCCCTCTTGTTGAGAATAGCCTTTGGCGACCAATCTGGCTTTATTCCTTATGACAATGCCATTTTCATCCATCTTGTTTCTGAATACCCATTTTGTGTCAATAGAACTCTTGTTCTTTGGCTTGGGTACCAGCTTCCATACTTTGTTCCTCTCAAATTGGTTTAGCTCCTCTTGCATTGCTAAAATCCAATCTGGATCCAATAGAGCTTCTTCCACTCTCTTAGGTTCCTCCTGTGATAGAAAGCTACTATACAGACATTCATCTTGAGTAGCCCTTCTAGTTTGTACTTTTGATGTAGCATTACCAATGATCAGTTCAAAAGGGTGATTCTTGGTCCATTTCCTTTGAGGTGGTAGATTAGCCCTTAATGAGGTTGCCTCAGTATTGTTATGATGTGAGATAGAATGTTGATTTGTTGAAACTCCCCCTGAGTTGCTGATCCTTTGAAAGGAAATGGGAGTTCTATCAACTGATGAGGTGAAGTGATTATCCGTTGACAGACTGTGATCAACGGATGCTTTGTTATGAACTTCAACGGATGATGCACTTTGTCTTTCAACGGATGCTGCATTGCTTCTTTCAACGGAAGCTGAATTTGGACTTTCAACGGATGCAGCATTCTGTGCATTATCCAAAGACAGACACTACACATTGTACACACTTCAGAATCTCTTCTCAGAGACAAAGCTGCTGTCAACAGGGGCTCCCCCTGGCTCACACATACCCTCACACCCTCACCCTCACCTTCTAAGGTGGCACTCCTCTCACTCACTTTTGCCATGCTGGAAGAAATAGCATGCATATGGTGACTCTCAACCTCTCCTTTTGCCTGGGAGCAACCTAGCCTCTCACTCAAAAAGATCACTCCCTTCCCTCAAACCTAAAAGTGATTGTACAGTTGCCATGTCCTCTACAGTTGGAATTGTTTCTGTTAAGTGTGTAGAGACCATCAACGGATAGGGAATATCCGTTGAAGTGGAAACTGATGGTATCAACGGATAACTGCTGTTAAGCTTATCCGTTGAAGAACAACCACTTGTCAACGGATGAGAGATATCCGTTGAAGAAGGAAAAGATGTAGATATAGAAAGTGACATAATTGTGGAATTTGTGTGGATTGATTTTAAGTGTGGTGACACAGATTCTTCAACTACATCTGAAATAATTGGCTGATGATCCAACAAATCATCTAAAAGATGATGATCACCAGGTTTTGAGTGGGGCTCCTCCCTGAGTTTTAATGAGGGAGAATCAGGAATTGATGTGAATATCATATCCACATCCAGAGAGGGTGTTGGAGAGTTTGATGAATGGTGTGTTTCTATATTGAGAGAATGGGGCTGTGATTCCACATTTGCTGGAATCACATCAAGCTGAATTTGAGAAGGCACAGATACAGGTGGATGTATCTGTGCTGTGTGTGCCCCTTGTGTGGAAACTAGGGTCTTGGCCTTCTTCTTCCTTGAAAAGGCTTTAAATGGTGAATGTGTGGCTTCAGTGTCCCTCCCTCTTTTGTTCTGTGTCCCTGGTTGGGGACTATTTTCAATAGTTACAACCTTTTGGGAGGATGCAACTAGGGATGTGTTGGACTCCTTTTGAACCACCACAGTCTTTTGAGAGACTGTGGCTTGGCTGGTTTGGGTACCACTCACCTCTCCCACCTTATCCTGAGGGGCTTTTTGATGTTCACCCCTCCCCTCACCACTCACACCCTGTTCACTCCCTTCAGGGTTTATGGTAGTTGTTACAACTGTTATCTTTTGAGAAACAACAGAGGTAGGTTTCTTTGACTTGACTTTGGAAACTTTAGATTTGGTGGCTTTGGTAGGAGCCTGTTTGGACAGAGACACAGCTTCCATAGCCACACTAGAAGGCAAAGAAACATTGGGGTTGGAAATAGTAGGAGTTATAGAAGTATTTACCTCACTTACTTGTGGTGCATTCATGATTGGCAAGTATACCAATGGCACCTGGCTGTTGAGGTTCATTCTCAAAAGGTCTACAAGGACCCTTTTCTCTTGTGCCCAGCATTTGAGTTTATTATTCTCATTGGATATAACCAAACCTTCAGCAAGATGGTTAGCCAATAACATAAAGAATCTAGTGTAGTAGATGTTATGTGGTCTATTAGCTTTGTTACCTAATCTGGAACCTAATTCTAGCATAACACAGTTGCTAAAATTAAAGTACCTATCAGAAACTAGCATATAGAGCATATTAAAAAGAGATGAAGTGATAGCATCAAAATTGCTAATCTTCCCAGAGAAAACCTTAATAAAGGCATCTCCAAGAAAACTCCATTCTTTCCTAAGGCCTTTCCTTCTAATACTACCTAAACTAGCAGAATCAAAAGCATAGCCTATGGAATCTAGTATAGCAGAGACATCTTTATCAGTGTGTGGTGTCATGGCATTATTCTCAAGCAACTTAAAACAAGATTGTATATTATCACAATTAATGCAATAGTCCTTACCTTTGAGAGAGAAGGCAATAGTCATATCTGTGGAGTTGAACTCTGCAGTTGTCCAAATCTCCTCAATCACCTCACAGTAGATGGTTGGGGCTTCCGGCATTGCATAGCTTAGTTTGCAGTTTTTGATGAAGTCCATCATCTTGTGATAATCAGAATGGGCTTCATTCTTTTCAACCAAGGCAATGAAATTATTCTTTTCATAAACAAATCCTGTTTGAGACATAATTTTGACTACTGGTGCCATTGTTGTGAGTAGAGGTTGCAGAGAAAAACTTGAGAATTTAGAGAGAAAGAGAATAAGAATTGCAAGAAAGCGTAAAGTGAGAATAAGAGTTCAATTGGGCTTTTATACTTTTTTGAATTAAAACGTAAATAAAATGATTAAATGATACTTTTAAGTAAGTTACAGCCGTTCAAGAATAAATAAAACTGTAGAAATTCTGAAAACTACCTTAAATACAAATACATACAACACTGTATATCTGTATCAACGGTTGAGTAAAAGAATCAACGGCTGTGACTCACTTATAGTAACTGACGTGACACTTCAACGGATAAGGGAAATAGTTATCCGTTGATGAACAACACCATTTTATCCGTTGAAGGATAAACTTACCAGAAATGTATTTGTCTTTCAACGGATAATGAACATCCGTTGATAGAACAATTTTGGCTTTCAACGGATAGAGAATATCCATTGATAGGATAAGTCTTAATTAAAGCCAACTTTGTTCTTGCAGCAAATTCATTTCAGGCTTCAAGACAGATTATATAGATGACATAGATTATGAATAATTAAGCATACCTAACTCACTTACTAATCTTGTGAATGTTGATTCATCAAGTGGCTTGGTAAATATGTCTGCAATCTGCTTTTCACTTGGAACAAAATGAAGTTCCACTGTACCTTTCATCACATGTTCCCTAATGAAGTGGTACTTGATATCAATGTGCTTGGTTCTTGAGTGCTGCACTGGATTTTAAGTAATGGCAATGGCACTTGTGTTGTCACAGAATATTGGAATTTTGTCAACAGTCAGACCATAGTCAAATAGTTGATTCCTCATCCATAGTATCTGTGCACAACAACTACCAGCAGCAATGTATTCAGCTTCAGCTGTTGATGTGGAAACAGAATTCTGCTTCTTGCTGAACCATGATACAAGCTTGTTCCCTAGAAATTGACAGGTGCCTGTTGTGCTTTTCCTGTCTATTTTGCAACCTGCATAATCTGCATCTGAGTAGCCAATTAGATCAAAACCAGACTCTCTATGGTACCAAATTCCTAGATTTGGAGTCCCCTTGAGATATCTGAAAATCCTTTTAATAGCCACTAAGTGAGATTCTTTAGGGTCAGCTTGAAATCTAGCACAGAGACATGTAGAAAACATTATATCAGGTCTACTAGCAGTTAAATATAAAAGTGAGCCAACCATGCCTCTATAACTTGTAATATCCACAGACTTTTCAGCCTTGTTTAATTCAAGCTTAGTGGCAGTGGCCATGGGAGTTTTTGCAGGTGAACAATCCATTAAGTCAAACTTCTTTAAAAGATCATAAATATATTTAGTTTGACTAATGAAAATTCCACCACTAACTTGTTTAACTTGTAAACCAAGAAAGTAAGTTAGCTCTCCCATCATGCTCATTTCATATTTACTTTGCATTAATTTAGCAAACTTTTTACAAAGCTTATCATCTGTAGATCCAAATATAATATCATCTACATAAATTTGTACAAGTATCTTAGAGCCATTAACATTTCTAAAGAAGAGAGTTTTGTCAACAGTACCTCTTTTGAAGTGATTATCTAGAAGGAACTTTGACAAAGTCTCATACCAGGCTCTAGGTGCTTGCTTTAGTCCATAGAGTGCTTTCAACAGATAATACACATAGTCTGGAAAATTTGGATCTTCAAAACCTGGAGGTTGGCTTACATAAACTTCTTCCTCCAATTCCCCATTTAGAAATGCACTCTTGACATCCATTTGATAGACTTTGAAATTGGTATTAGCTGCATAGGCTAGAAAGATTCTGATGGCTTCAAGTCTGGCAACTGGAGCAAGTGTTTCATCAAAATCTATTCCCTCTTGTTGAGAATAGCCTTTAGCAACCAATCTGGCTTTATTCCTTATGACAATGCCATTTTCATCCATCTTGTTTCTGAATACCCATTTTGTGTCAATAGAACTCTTGTTCTTTGGCTTGGGTACCAGCTTCCATACTTTGTTCCTCTCAAATTGGTTTAGCTCCTCTTGCATTGCTAAAATCCAATCTGGATCCAATAGAGCTTCTTCCACTCTCTTAGGTTCCTTCTGTGATAGAAAGCTACTATACAGACATTCATCTTGAGTAGCCCTTCTAGTTTGTACTTTTGATGTAGCATCACCAATGATCAGTTCAAAAGGGTGATTCTTGGTCCATTTCCTTTGAGGTGGTAGATTAGTCCTAGATGAGGTTGCCTCAGTATTGTCATGATGTGAGATAGAATGTTGATTTGTTGAAACTCCCCCTGAGTTGCTGATCCTTTGAAAGGAATTGGGAGCTCTATCAACTGATGAAGTGAATTGATTATCCGTTGACAGACTGTGATCAACGGATGCTTCATTATGAACTTTAACGGATGATGCACTTTGTCTTTCAACGGATGCTGCATTGCTTCTTTCAACGGAAGCTGAATTATGACTTTCAACGGATGCAGCATTTTGTGCATTATCCACAGGCAGATTCTGAATTCTTCTTGAGATGCCTTCTTCATCATTCTCATCTTTACTATCATCACAGTATATCTCAATGTTGTCAAATTTGAGTCCTTCATGATGTCCCTCATCTGTTAGTCCATCAATCTTTTTATCATCAAACACAACATGTACAGATTCCATAACAATGTTGGTTCTTAGATTGCAGACCCTATATGATTTTCCAGCAGAGTAACTAACAAATATTCCTTCATCAGCCTTTGCATCAAACTTCCCTTTGTGATCAGATTGATTCCTTAAGATGTAGCATTTGCAACCAAAGACATGTAGAAAGTTTAAAGTTGGTTTTCTTCTCTTGAATAATTGATAAGGAGTCATGCATTTTGCCTGATTGATTAGAGAAATATTCTGAGTGTAACATGCACAGTTAACAGCCTCAGCCCAAAAATAAGTTGGGAGTTTTGACTCTTCAAGCATTGTCCTTGCAGCTTCAATTAGTGATCTGTTCTTCCTTTCCACCACACCATTTTGTTGTGGAGTTCTTGGAGCTGAGAACTCATGCATGATCCCACTTTCTTCACAGAACAACTTCATGGTTGAATTCTTGAACTCAGTTCCATTGTCACTCCTAATATTCCTTACTTTGAAATCAGGATGATTGTTGACTTGCTTGATATGATTGATGATGATTTCACTAGCTTCATCCTTTGATCCAAGAAAATAAACCCATGAAAACTTTGAGAAATCATCTACAATCACTAGGAGGTATCTTTTCCTTGAAATTGACAATACATTGACTGGTCTAAAAAGATCCATGTGTAGAAGTTGTAGTGGTTCATCAATTGCAGATTCAAGCTTCTTACTGAATGATACTTTTTTTTGCTTTCCTTTCTGACAAGCATCACACAGTCCATCCCTTGTGAATTCCACTAGAGGCATTCCTCTAACTAAGTCCTTTTTGACTAGATCATTCATTGTCTTGAAATTCAAATGGGACAGCTTCTTGTGCCATAGCCAACTTTCAACTGGACTTGCTTTGCTGAGAAGACAAGTAATGGATTCTGCATCTGTAGAGTTGAAATCAGCTAAGTACACATTCCCTTTTCTAACTCCAGTTAGAACCACTTTATTTTCCTTTTTACTTGTGACAATACAGGCTTCAGAATTGAAGGAAACAGTATTCCCTCTGTCACATAGTTGACTGATGCTCAATAAATTGTGTTTGAGACCATCAACCAATGCAACTTCATCAATGATGACATTTTCTTTTAAAATCAAGCCATATCCCATAGTGAATCCTTTGTTGTCATCTCCAAAGGTTATACTAGGGCCATCTCTCTCCTTAAACTCTGTGAGCAGGGTGAAATCTCCTGTCATGTGTCTTGAACAACCACTGTCCAAGTACCATAGATTCCTTCTTTGTCCCTGCACACAACAAAATCAATCAAGTTGATTTTGGTACCCAAGTTTCCTTGGGTCCAACCTTGTTAGTCTTTTTCTTAGACTTCATTCCTCCTGCATCTTTTGACTTAGGTAACTTTGGGTCAACCTTGGTCTCAGATGTGGTTGGTTGAAGTGTAGGGTTAGTCACAGAATCATTTAACACATTTGATTGAATTTGATAAGGCATAGGTTGTGCAAACATGTTATTCCACATAGGCATATTATATGGCATTTGAGGCATACTAAATGCAGTAAAATAAGGATTGTTAATATATGGCATGTTTGCAAAATGTGCATGGGGATTCTGGTGAGACATAACAGGCATAGCATACAGAGGTGACACAGACATGTTAGGCATGGAGGGATTTGAAGGCATGGGAGCATTTTTAACAGATTTGCAATTATCAGATAGGTGATTAACACTTTTAAAATGCACACAGCTTTTTCTAGGAGCATACCTATTAGGTGTGTAATTGTTATGTTTATTAATCCCTACCTTCCCATTTCTTTTAGATTTTCTTTTAGTTTCCTTCTTATCCTCAACCAACTTAAGCCTATCTTTTAGCTGATCTAAAGTCATGTGTCCTATATTCACCTTACTGACATCTCTGGATGTGCTAGCTCCTTCTTTGACAAAGTTCTTGAGAGTTGAATCATTCTTTTTATTGAGATTTTTATTTTTAAAAGAACTTGCCTATTTTAATTGATGAACCTTCAACGGATGCTCCTTTTCTTCCTTCAACGGATAACTTTCATCATCCGTTGATTCCACATCCGTTGACAATCCATCAATTAATTCTAACTCCTTTTTGTTTTTCTTCCAGGCATCCTCACAGAATGATTCAATTCCCTGAACCTTTGCAATCTGAACACTAACATCCCTAGATGTTTTCCAGGCCTTGATTACCTCTTGCTCACTTTCTAACTATTTAGAAAGAATTTCTACTTTCTTAACAGCTTCTGCTAGTTCACTCTCAACAGTCAAGCATTTAAGTTTTATCTTTTCAAGCTCAATTACCTGATCCTCTAACACAGCATTCATATCACTTAAAAACACATTATTCTCCTTGATCCTAGTATTTTCTTTTGCTAGTGATTTAAGGGAAACACGCAAATGATATAATTCATTGGTCATATCATTTATGGCTTCATTACATTCATGTTTAAAAAGCTGAGAGAGATCAGTAGTAATTACCTGGTTGCTTGATGAACTAGTTTCATTTTCATCAGAATTAGCCATCAGGGCTAGGTTGACATATTCCACATCATCATCTTCATTTACCCCATCTGCTGCCCAATCATCTTGAGTGAGAAAAGCTCTTTCCTTTTGTTTGAGCAAATCAAAATACTTCTTTTTGTAATCAACTTGTTCAAATTTCTTTTTCTCAGAATTTGGCTTCCTACACTCACTTGCAAAGTGTCCACTAATGCCACAGTTGTAACATTTGAACTTTGATTTGTCCACCATGTTTTTGTTTGGCTTGGTGAACTTTGTGTTTTTCCTGAACTTCATTTTTGCAAACCTCCTGGACAGAAAGGCCAAATGTTCTTCAATATCATCAGATTCATCCTGACTGGAATTGTCTTCATCCTCAGCAACTTGCTCTTTACCCTTGCTTGATTCTGATTTGCTTGTGCCAATTTTGAGACTTGGCATTATCTTCTCCTCATTCCTGGCTTCCATCTTCTCACTGTCAGCTACAAGAGCAACTGTTCCTCCTTTTCTCTTTCCCTTTTCCAACAGCTCATCCTGCTCCATTTCAAGTTCATAAGTCTTCAGAATTCCATATAATCTTTCAAGTGTGAAGTTCTTATAATCTTGAGAATTTCTCAAAGAGACAGTCATGGGCTTCCATTCCTTTGGCAGAGACCTAAGAAATTTTAAGTTGGAATCCTTGACTTGGTACACTCTACCATACAACTTCAATCCAATCAACAGTTTCTGAAACCTGTTGAAGGTATCATTTAATGATTCACCTTCTTCAAAGTGAAAATATTCATACTGTTGAATAAGAAGCTGCATCTTGTTCTCTCTGACCTGCTCAGTACCTTCACAGATGATTTGTACAGTATCCCAAACTTCCTTTGCAGTTTGGCTATTGATGACATTGTCAAACATATCTTGATCTAAGCCATTAAACAAAATGTTCATGGCTCTCTTATCCTTGCGGATTTCTTCCATGTCTTCAATAGTCCATTCTGCTTTTGGCTTGGGAATGGACTGTCCAACAGCAATTGTTGCAGTAGCAGCTATGGCTACTTTGTGAGGGATGTGAGGACCATTTTCAATACAGTTGATGTAGCTTTCATCTTGAGAAAGAAGATGTAAATGCATCTTCACTTTCCAGTGATGATAATTATCTTTTTCCAGGACTGGGATCTTTACACCAATATCCTTCCTACTCATGATGGTAGCAGGAGGATTCTTCTGTGCACTCATGATGTTAGCAGAATAGATCTTTAAACTCTTTGTATGTTAAGAGCTTGCTCTGATACCAATTGTTATTCCCAGTGGACTAACAATGAGATTTACAGAAGGGGGGTTGAATGCAAATCTCAAAACTTTTTCAAGTTTTGAGCAGTTTCTAAGGCTAAGTGTTTGAGTGATCAAATGTGTGTGAATTGCTTGAAGCTGATGCAGACATATATATATTCAAACACAAATGTAATGAACACAAAGAACGTAAAAACTTTTCTGGTGGATTTGTTGTTCCACCAGAGATGTGTTATTTCAGAAAATCTGTGATTCAAAGAATTAAATCACAGCTGCTTCCTAGTACAAACTAGATGATTTTCTCTTTTGATATTTCTAAGCAGCTCAGGAAAATTCATATCTAATTACTAGCTGCTACTTGGTTTATATATCACCAAGTTTACAAGTGAAGACAAACTGTAAAATGCAATTGAAAAGATTCTTCACATGTTTCTTCTTCATTTCTCTATCCAATGCAATCTAGGATAATCTGTAAATCTTTGAATACTTCCTTATTTGCATCAGAATGGAAATGCTGCGTTTTCTTGATTCCTCTTAGAGGCTTCCACATTCCAGTGTGTCTCTGTCAATCTATGTGCCTCTGTCAGCTTGTGAATTGTCACTATCAACTGCTAATGAACTAAGCATCCGTTGAATCTTTCATCCGTTGATGCCTTATCCGTTGAGGCTTTATCCGTTGAAGCTTTATCCGTTGATGCATTATCAGTTGAAGTCTTTATCCGTTGAAGCACTTATCCGTTGATGGATATTATCCGTTGAAGCATTAAAGACATCCGTTGAAGCTTTGTTTCTTATCCGTTGAAGGTCTTCAATATCCGTTGACACTTCTTCACTTATACAAAATTACAAGGCATGAAATATTTACAATTAGCCCTCCTATTTGTACATCCATTAGTAGTCAACATGACTGATTATTTCCTAACAACATCTAAGAATTACAGCTTGAAACCAGAGAGAGAAATGTGCTACAATACTAAACTTATTGCTAAGTAAAGCTACTCCTTCAACGGATAGCCAAGATGGTCTTATCCGTTGAGGCTACAAACACTAGATTTCTACTTAAGTGTTTTGCTTAACTTATCATCAAACTAATACACATATTCCTAACACGATCCAACCGTACGGATGTTAAGATATATCAATTTTAGTCATGTGAAAAAATTATTAAAAAATTTAAAATTCATCTTTGTTGGATATAGAAGTAGTTGAAGATTAAAGATAGATTCATCTAGGACAACAATGCAGAGGATGATAACTCTACATAGACAGGACTGGCAAATAATCCTATATCCATTGAAACCAGTACGAAGATAGAAGACTTGACATATACACAATGATCTGGAAAGCTACAGTGAAGAAGTCGTCAACAAAAGTTTGAAGGAAGTTCATTAATATATTCATTCATCGAAGGAATAAGGTTGAAGATATTTGAAGTAGCAATCTGGATTGGTGTGAAGGTCATAAGGGTTTTAGTGAAGCTGATTTGATATGGTAGAAGACTTGACAGTGAATTGTATAGTCTATCGTATGAAGGCCTGAGAGCGGAACTAGTGTCTGTGAACCAGACCATTGCACTAGGCGTTAGTGATCCGTGAAAGGAAACTAAGTACTATCATTGGAAAGAATGTCAAGTGAGATTCGTATTCAAGAAAACTGTTCGAAGATTGAAGACGAAGCTCATGAGACAGGAAGACATGAAGTGGTATAACTCAGGGATTGCATAGATCAAGTTTGAGAATATATAAGAAGTCAAGTACAAGTTCAAAAGGGATTCAAGTCAACATTCCAGGAGTTGTTGGTCAATCAAATAGCATGTATAAAGATTTGGCCAAGTAAGGAACACTAGTCGATTTCTATAGCTATTAGTCGAATTATGCAAATCAGAAATGGTTCTAAGGAAAAATTCAAGCCAAAATCGACTTCTAGCATTTCAATCAACTCAAAATCGACTTCTAATATATATATAAATCGACTTGTAGAAGGTTAAACAAACTACTAGTCAATTTTATACTCTAGCTAGTTGACTAGTGTGGAGCTATTTGTAGAATCTAAGTCAAAATCGCCTCCTGGATTACAAATCGACTACTAGGTAGTCCAAGTTATGTACTAGTCGATTTTGACATTCTACTAGTCGACTATTCTCTTATACAAGTCGACTACTAGCTTCTTTCTTGCCTACTTGAATATTTCTTGAGGCATGGAAGTTATACAGGGAGAATTAGATCGACTAATAGCTTAATTCTTGAATTATCCAAGTACAGGAACTCCTATTGACTTCTACAATTCGACTACTGCACCCTGATTGATTTAATACTTGGACGAGAGCTTGCCACGTCTCTCAGTCTATTCACCTACCTATATCTATCAGTTCAACAGTGAATTGTATAATTAATCACAGTCAGAAATAGTAGCATTGCTATCGCTCTTTGGAGATTCGTTCTATCAAATCATCAATTTGCGAAGTGAAGTGCTGCTGAATTTTATACAGAATTCTAGACTTACATAGGAACACTCAAAAGCATTAAATCCTTGTATTGATAGCTTGTATCTGATAGGTTATATTGCTTTTTAGAGTGATAGCGATACACACATTTGATAAGTTATCTTTTGTAGTGTATAGAGTTATTGTTGCTTTGATTACGTTTGTAACAAAGTTTGTAAGCAACCCACTCGGAGATTTTTCTTAATAATATAAGATCAATCCCTCGAAGCTCTTGTGTTTGTGTTTGTTTTTTATAGTATCTTTATCCGCTGCAAATTTATTTGAAAAACGAACGATAATACATTCACCCCCCCCTCTGTATTAACCTAGTGGACCTAACAATTGGTATCAGAGCTTGTTGATCGATATGCGGATCAAATCCTTTAGGTTAACAAGTTTTGTGTTGGATTCTGGTTGAACGGAGACTGCGATAGCTTCTGGTTGTGTAGATTGGGTTTCCGTTGATTGGTTGTGTTGTGTGACTGATTGGATAGTTACAGTTTCAGACATCGTATTGCGAAAATTTTATAGATCTGTAAAAATGAGTTCTCAAAAGATTGGCGGTCTTAAGGTTCCGAAATTCGATAAGGCAAATTACAATCTATGGAAGAAGAGGATGCTTCTTTATCTCTGAGCTACAGATCACAGATACATTAAGGTCATCGAGAAAGAGCCATTTGTATTTGAGATAGAGGATCCAAATGATGATGAGAAGAGAATTCCTAAGAATCCAGATGACTACACTGAGAAGGATATTGAATTGGATAGTCTGGATGCCAAGGTGTAGCACTTATTGATGGAATCCATGGATGATGACATGAGCCATCAAATTATTGTGTGTGAAAATGCTAAGCATATGTGGCAAACCATAGAGTTGTTAATGGAAGGAACGAAAGACATCAGAGAAAACAGACTTGATATTCTGACTACCCAGTACGAGGCATTCAAATCTCTCCCAGGCGAAAACATAACTTCAGTCTTTAAAAGATTGAACAAGTTGATAAATGAACTGAGCATCTATGGGAAGAGATATGAACAGAAAGAGATAAACAGGAAGTTTATGTTGACATTGCCCACACATCTCATAAGTAAAGGAGATTCAGTTCGTGATCACTTGGACTTCAAGACTATGTCTCTGGACAAGTTATATGGGAAGATGAAGACTCATGAAATGGAATTGGAACATAAAAAGATTATATATGGAAGTGGTGTAGTGGACGTGAAGAATGCTGAGTTACTGAAGACAACTGCTCTTGTAGCCAATAAACACAAGGACTTGGACATAACTGCTGAAAAGCCAAAGACAAATGATCAAATGCTTTGTGATGCTGAAGTTGATGATGGAAATCTCTCTGGAGACCCAAGGGATTATTATACAATGGAAGAGTTGCAAGATATGAAGGATCCCACCATGGCCAACATGGCAGCTATGTTTGGAAACCTGAGATTCAGGAGGAAACAAGCCTTCAGGGGATCTGGTAGCAGCAACAGGGGTCAGAAATCTCCATCATACTCAGACTCAGGCTACAAGACAGGGATGGTGGATAGAAAGAATGTCAAGTGTTTCAACTGTGGAGAAATGGGACACTTTGCCACTGAATGTAGAAGGAGTCAACAGGAAAGGCTTATCAAAGGAAAGATTTTGGAGGTTCGAAGAAGTATCCAGTGAAGTCTTACTTAGCTGAGGGTAGAAGCTGGGATGATACTAATGATGAGGAATAGCAATTTGGAAATCTGACACTCATGGCTGACACTCCACACTCTTCAAGACAGGTAATCCTTTGCTCCTACTCACCTCCATTTCATACTAAAAACCTATGTGAGAATGAACACTGCCTTGCTTTTAGAAAGTCTATCACTATACATGTTGCATCTTTATTTGATAGTATAAAAGTTGAATACACTGAGAAAGCATGCATTGATAGATATAATTCCATAAATCTGAGCTATTATCACTATATAGTCTCCTTGAAAAATGCTAATGGTTCTGTAAGAGACTTGAAAGAAAAGGTAAAGAAAATACAGGAAGAACTTGATAAGTTAGTTCTTGAGAAAGTTAATGTTGAAGACATTAGGCAAAAACATCACTATCTAGAACTTAAGGCTAATAATCATGTTGAGACCATTGCTCAGAGAGATGAGAAGATAAAGGAATTAGAAGCTAAGTTACAAGTTTATGCCAATTCTGCTAATCATGCGAAGGAACTCATATCTAGCCAAGTTGTAAGTGGTAAACTTGGAATTGGCCTAGATTATGATGAGCTTAGAAAGTCAAGTAAGAAACGTGTGGTGGAGAATGAAAAAGTTGAAAAAGTAAATAATACATCGGATACACCACACCTTCTGAAAAATTCTAAGGAACCTTTGTACAAGAAAGCATCTTCTGATCCCTTTGATGAGGATAGACTATTCATTGAACATGATTTGCTTGTTGAGGACTTAAATGAATGAAAAGATAAAAAGGCAAAGGAACCTAGTAAGTCAGCTGACTCAGATAGTGAAACATCTAAGGCTGGACTAGGTTTTAGTTCTAAAACTAAAAGAAGCAGGAATAGAAATGGCAGGATATAAGGCAATGGCCCTAGAAAGTTATGCAACAATTGTGGATCTGCTAGTCATCTTACTCATACTTGTAGGAAGGCTAAGGTAGATAATGTTAAGAATGTTAATATGCATAAAATGTCTAGCATGCCTAAATCTCCTAAGTGCAATAATTCTGTTTGCATGACATGTGTTGTTAATTTCATGAACACTTATCTTGATTCCACAAACTCGCACAATTCATCGCATAATCATGATAAGCATGTACACACACACACACTGGTAAGTCTAAGACTGTCAGCCCTCCTAAGGATATGAAAGAGGTACCTGTCACCAAGCCCAGAAGCAAGTCTGCTGGTGCTTCTGTAAGTGACAAAGGGACAACCAAAGACAATGCACAGCATACTAAGCCTGTCAATTCTTTGAAGCAGAATGTTAAATATTCAAATGCTTCTAAGTCCCCTGGACCCAACTTAGTTTGGGTACCAAAGAAAACTTAATCTCCTTTGTTTTCAGGGCATTAAGCAGAAGAAGGTCATTTGGATTCTGGACAGTGGATGTTCGAGGCATATGACTGGAGATAGAGCCCTGCTATCAAAGGTGGTTTAGAAAGTCGGCCCGGAAGTTACATTTGGAGATGACAGAAAAGGTTATACAACGGGATATGGCTGTTTGGAAATTGGAAATGTCATCATTGAAGATATTTCTCTGGTTGAAGGTCTAATGCATAATCTCATCAGCATAAGCCAATTCTGTGATAAAGGCTATGAAGTTTTGTTCAAGAAGGAGAGGTGTTTGATCTCTAATCAGAAGAATGAGAAGCTTACTCTAAATGGAGTGAGAAAGGGTGATTTGTTTATAGCTGACTGGAATTCTGCTGGAGATGGTCAAGTTCTGTGCTTCTATAGTAAAGCTTCTCCAGACGACAGTTGGTTATGGCATAAGAAGCTCTCCCACTTAAACTTCAAGACCATGAATTCTTTGGTTAAGAGGGAATTGGTGAGAGGTATGCCCGAGATGGAATTTTGTCCTGAAGGACTTTGTGAAAAACGTGAGAAGGGAAAGTCAAAGAGAGCATCACATAAGAAGAAGACAGTTTCTGACATTGCTGAGCTCTTACAACTTCTGCATATGGATTTGTTCGGACTAGTCAATGTAATGTCTATGTCGAGAAAGAAAAATTGCTTAGTGATTGTTGATGACTATTCCAGATATACGTGGGTGTTATTCTTACATTCAAAGGATGAAGCAACTGAAATGATCATTGATCACATCAACAAGATTGAGTTAGAAGGTGGCGTGCCTGTAAGATGCATAAGATCAGATAATGGCACAGAATTCAGAAATGCAAAGTTGAATGATTTCTGTATGGAGAAAGGCATCTCGAGACAATATTCAGCATCAAGGACTCCTCAACAGAATTGAGTGGTAGAAAGAAAGAATCGTACGTTGGTTGAGGCTGCAAGGACAATGCTGAATGAAGCCAATCTTCCTACATATTTCTGGGCTGAAGCTGTTAGCACTGCGTGTTATACTCAGAATTGAACCCTGATCAACAAGATGTTTGAAAAGACACCATATGAGTTAATGGCCAACAAGAAACCATCCATGAGTTACTTTCTTGTGTTTGGAGGAAAATTCTATGTGCTAAAGGATGATGAGCATCTTGGTAAATTTGATGCCAAAGCTGAAGAAGGTGTTTTCCTAGGCTATTCATTGGAGTCTAAGGCATACAGAGTGTTTGTGATTGATGACAGCAAAGTTGTGGAAAGCCTTAATGTACTGAACTATACTTTGGTTTAGTTCTTAGTCTCCAGGGACAATAATAAGGGCTCTACTAGGTGTAGGAATTTGTACACAAAAATAGTGTATGATCAATAAAGGATCTACCCCTTCCAGTGAAGGAAGAGAATGTTCAATGCCGATCCACTTATGCTAGTTCAGGAATCTCTGGCCAGAGTGAATGAAATTAGAAGGGAGTTTCTAATTCACATTAATTAGAACTAAGCATAGTGAATGGGAAAGCATATGATTAAATAAGATAGACTTGACACGAGTTCCATGCCTTGTATTTGATCATGACATTGCAGGGTAGAAGGAATTGATTATACGGTAACTATTCACTGAATGGGTTTTTGGTATTCTAAGCAGTGAATTCGTATTATCCGGATAGTCGCGATATGCTGAGAAGTATCCCTCACGATGTATAATAAATATGATTAATTTATTAATTAATCATATTTAATGAATTAGAGAATTTATATAAATAATGATAAAATAGTTCTATTATTATTTATTTCTACTATCGGCTTAATATTGAACCTACAGGGTCACACCATAAAAGAGAATAATTTAATGGTGGAGGAATTAATTAATAATGGCTAGTAATTATTTATTTATGAAATAAATAATTAATTAGCAAATTTAATAATTGATTAAATCAGATTTAATTAATTATAAATTAATTAAGAAAAAGTTCTTAATATTATTAATTAAGAATTTAACTTTTGGAAATTAAATCAAGTGAGAGAATTATTTTCTAAAGTGTTTTGAAAAAGGGTTAATGATTAAAAGGTGTTTTAATTATTAGTTAATTGGTTAATGAGAATAATCAATTAAAGGGTTAATAATAATAATATTTTATGGAAAAATTTTCAGCTGAAATTTTTGCCTATAAATATACTATTATAAACCCTATTTGCCTCAACCCAAAAAAAACAAACCCTAATTCTAAAGAAGAAAAGAAAAGGAGGCAACCCTAATTCTCTCAACCCCTTCCTCCGTCATTACTTCGATCTCCTGGTCGATACCAATGGAGTGCTTCGCACTTGAGAAGCAGCTGCTAGGGATCTCCGTTCATCATTCTTGGATCGCTTTTAAAGGTTAGAAATCGATCCCATATGTTTTATCCATGATTTGTATGCGATTAATATGGATTTTATATCAAGAAAATGTTATACCATGCTTCTGTGATGTATAAAATCCTACACAGACATCCACAAAAGAGATAGAAGCTGAATAGACACCAATTATGTTGAGTCCCTATATGTCTATAGAATTTGACAACATAAAGGTTTAATGAACAAGTTATCTATCATGATTACATAGGGCAAATAAGATGGTTAAAATTACCTACAAATCATGCATAACAAGTATTTGAACCTATGCTAGCATGGCAAGTTCTAAACCTCTATATTCATTATCGCTTCAATAGAGATTAACACGTTATCTTATATGTTAGCTACGCATATAAGACGAATAAGCACAACCAATAATAGGATATCAATCAATTACCACACACCAAGATATTGAAACAAATTAACTATAAAAATCCATAAGTAAATCTGTTAGAACCCCACGATAACGATTAGTTCATAACCGAACTCATCGTCACCATGGGTTCCAATAAAAGCATGGTAAATAAACTAAGATAAACTAATCTGAATAACTGAATAAATATATCAAAAGAACGTTAAGAAGAGCATTAGGTTCAAACAACAAAGAAAACAAGCATCCAAGATTACAACTTAAGCAAAGAATCACAAGTAAAAACTAGATCTTTTTTCTCCTTCGTTGTATTGTGCTATTAGGTCTTCTTGCTGCTCTCTCCTTTCTCTCATTTTTATGAAAAACATCTTTTAAGAGTCCTTAAATACCAGCTCAACTAGTGCAGAAGTCCATAAAATCAATCTTCTATTAGACTCAGGATTCTGAAAAATCGACCTAGTGTAGTCGCCCTGAGATCCCGCGCGGTCGCCCTAGCTTTCTGCTAAACGAGCGATGCCGCTCCAAAGTGTAGCGCGGCTACCCTGAGTTTTTGGAATTTTGGAATTTTTCTTTTTCTTGACTTCACTTGCTGGCTTCTTTTGCGCAAACAATCGAGGCTCCATCCTAACACCCTTTTAGCATAAAATTAATGTAAAATCTATTCTTTTTCCAAACATGCCCTAAAATGTAAAACACTGCAAAAATGCATCAAAAATATAAAAAACTTGAGTACAAACACCAATTAGAGCCTTTACGAAGCGTTCTAAGTGAATATAAATGCCACTTATCACACCCCCAAACTTGAATCGATGCTTGTCCTCAAGCATAACAGACTCAAAAACAAGAAATAAAAATGCATGAATGCAACGATCCCCTTAGAATAACTAAACCAGTCAACGAGCAACATCTCAAATAATGTAATTACTTGCACAAAGTTCAATCAAATCCCACAAATCAACTCACAAGCCAAAAATGTGCGTGTATGCATTTGCTTAACAGATATACTCTCGAAACTAGATCAATAATCATAACTCACCTCTCATCAAGACAATCACAAGGTTATAAACAGAATAAACGGTAAACTCAAAATGACTGACAACACTTCAGTTCTATCAGAGTTATACAAGGATTTATGCTTTTATTGATAATATATAAAAAATACAAACATGCTTATTTGACCGTGCAATGAGCGAGGTCCACAAAACACTTATGTAATAATACTGATGTAGTGAGCGTTAAGTTAGCGGATCCCAAACTATAAAAGCCTTAGGTCACTAGGCACAAAGTCCCCTAGAACTTAATAACTCGAGTATTAAAGAGCCCACTCGTGATCAATTATGCATAACACACATTTTTTTCCCTCTTCTTTTTCTTTTTTTCTTTTTTTATGCTTTTTTTTCTTTTTTCAACAATTTTTGAACGAGTGTGTTTCGCTCTATCTCATTCAACCCTAGACTACTCATAAAAATATGAGCCGGCTACTAGCCATTTAACGCCTAGCCACAACTAGAATTGAAATCTAAGTTTTTCTCCAAAATTAAAAATTCATGTTATTTCGTCACTAAGAGAATAGCATAAATTCTAGACATAAACAAGTGATTAAACCTCGACAAACAAACAAGTCATGATCATGATCTAGCACTCAAGCACCCTATAAGCCTTAGTGAAAATTTTCTTATTTCTAGCATGCAAATCAATTCACTAGGACTTAACATTCCTCTATACGACATCACTACATTCAAATCAACATTACAACTTAATCGGAAAATCCACCTAAGGGATCATGATATAATACAAATGCAATTATATGCAACATACGAACATGAAAACAAATACGCAAAAACAAAAAAAACAAAAATAAATAACTATATGAAAAATATGCAACTATATGAACTAAACTATCATGAATATGCATCTATATGAACTCACACATAATTACTCCTTAACTACCACCCCCAAACTTAAAAATTTCACTGTCCTCAATGAAGGTAATAGCAAGGAATCAAGGCGTACCTACTCGGAAGAAGAATCATCATCACCATCCGTGGGTGGAGTGTCAGGAGGCAGGTACACAGAATCCTCTCCAAAAATTGGCCACTGAATGTCTAACCCTATGGCTCTAAAAGCTGTACCCAATACCTGAGTAAGATCTTGTGTAAACCTGCTATGAATGTCATACATCGCATCTATCTGCCTCGCTAAATGCCTATATTGCATCGAGCCCAAACCAACACTATCCTCTGCCTCATGCTACTGCTACTGCTGCGAAGAACTAGCCTCAACCATCTGATGTCTCCACGCTGCTCTGTGTACCTGAGTCTAACCACCAGCATACGTCTGATCGGCTGGCTGTCCACCCGACAAATGATCATAGGTGTACCCCAGTCCTTTCTCGTCATCCTTCCCACCATTACACTCCTGCATTCTCAAGATTGTTGAACTATCAATGGGGGCGCTCGGTAACTGAAGCTGCTCGTGTGTGGGCTAATGAACTCCAACTGTAACACATACCCTGTGAATAGCCTCCGGGCTGTAGTCCACCGTCAATCCACGTACCACCAAATACCCATTCTTATCAGCTTTTGTGTTCATATAGAACTCACGAACAATACTTATAGGCACAACTGCAGGTGCTTCATAAAATGAAACCCAACCCATCTCCAATATCATCTCAAAAAGCTAACCATCCTTACCCGAAGGTAGAAAACCCCACTCTTTCGCTATCTGCTTTGTCAGCAACCTTGCATACTCCGGTTTAGCCTCCAGAGTACCAAATTATGGCCTCGTAGCCCCAACACTCGAAGAATCGGTAGGGGCGGGGTTAGTGCTGCTACTTACTTGAGTACGCGCTCTCTTTGGTGCCATTGGAATTGATAAAGTGAGATAAGATAGGTGTGTAGAGATTTAGGGTTTGAGAAAATAAGAGTAAGGTGGAGATGGATGTATATAGGTGTATGTATATATAGGGAATTGGAATTAAGATTAGAATAGAAGTGGGATATGAATATGGGTTTAGTGGGAATAAAGGGATATTTTGAGGGCTGGAATTTCGGGTATAAAGATGGGAATAAACTTATGTTGAACTCTACTTGTTGTTTTAATTTTCTGATTTTCTATTTTTTTCGGTCTAGGGCCTCAGCGCAGCCGCGCCGTGTTTCTGCTGTTTTAGCGTGGCCGCCCCGCTTCCTAGCGCAGGCGCGCCGTGCTTCTGCAAAAAGTCCCTATTTTCTGATTTTTTTTATGTTTTCTTCTGGTTTTTTCTTCCTTCTATCTTCTACTAAAGTACAACAAACATGGGTTATCTCCCAAGAAGCGCTTGGTTTACGTCTCTAGCTTGACGTAGAATTCTGAGATCAAGTTGATAATAAAAGCACTAACCACCTCACGATTTGCCCTATCTCCATAGTAATGCTTGGAACGCTGTCCATTCACCTTGAATGCTTAGCCTGGATCATTCTTAAAAATTTCCACTGCTCCATATGGAAACACAGTTTTGACAACAAACGGCCCTGACCATCTGGACTTCAACTTCTCAGGAAAAAGATGGAGACGGGAGTTGAACAAAAGAACTTGTTTCCCGGCACAAATGATTTGAGCACTAGACCCCTATCGTGCCACCTCTTAACTTTCTACTTATACATTTTGTTGTTCTCATATGCTTGAAGTCGAAACTCGTCAAGTTCATTCAATTGAAGCATCATTTTCTTACCAGCAGCATCCATATCAAGGTTCAGTTTCTTCAAAGCCCAACATACCTTGTGCTCTAGCTCCACAGGCAAATGACATCCCTTACTATAAACCAATTAAAATGGTGACATGCCTAGTGGAGTCTTGAATGCTGTTCGATATGCCCAAACAGCTTCATCCAGCTTCAAAGACCAATCCTTTCTTGATAGACATACAACTTTCTCTAGAATACGCTTAATCTCTCTGTTAGAAACCTCATCTTGACCATTAGTTTGAGGATGGTAGGATGTAGCAATGCGATGATTCACATTATATCTTTTCATTATAGCAGTGAACTTGCAATTGCAGAAATGTGATCCCTCATCACTGATTATGACTCTTGGAGTCCCAAACCTCGTGAATATCTGCTTGTGAAGAAAATTGAGCACTACCTTCTCATCATTTGTCGGTAAAGCTTTAACTTTCACCCATTTTGACACATAATCTACCGCCAACAAGATATACTAATTATTGCAAGATGAGACAAATGGCCCCATAAAGTCAATTCTCCAAACATCGAAGACCTCAACCTCGAGAAGCACATTAAGAGGCATCTCATCCTTCTTTGACATATTACCAGAAGAATCATGCTTGAAGGATATGAGCTGTTGTTTTTTTTCCACCATAGTGGCCTCCATAAACAGTTGAATGGCAGTCTCGTAAGATACCCTTCGTCTCACTATACCGAATACATCTCCTGACGATTTGGTCAGCTCCTTGATGAAACAAAAACGGCTCATCCCATATGTACAACTTCACTTCATGAAGAAACTTCTTCCATTGAGCCAAAGTTAAGTCTGGGGGCATAATGTTGTCACAAGATAGTTCACAATGTGTGCGAACCACGGTTCTTCTTCTTGCACCCCAAATAACTGCTCATCGAGAAAAGACTCATTTATCATTGTCTTATCTTGTGAAGCTGTACTTGGATCTTCTAAACGAGAGAGATGATCAACAACTTGATTCTCAGTACCTTTTCTTTCCTTGATCTCCAACTCAAACTCCTGAAGTAAAAGAACCCATCTAATCAATCTAGTCTTCGAGTCCTTCTTCGATACGAGATAGCGAATCGTAACGTGATCAGTGAAAACTATCACCTTCGTCCCAAGAAAATAAGATCGAAACTTCATAAAACTGAAGACAATGGCTAAGAGTTCTTTCACAGTAGTAGTGTAGTTCAGTTGAGCACCATTGAGGGTCTTACTAGCATAACAAACCACATGAAATAAATTGTTCTTCCTTTGCCCAAGAACCGCTCCAACTGCATAGTCACTTGCATCGCACATCATTTCAAAAGGCTCATTCCAATCAGGTGCAGTTATGATAGGTGCCGTGATTAAACTCTTCTTTAAGCTCTCAAAAGCAGCTCGACACTCATCATCAAACTTGAAAGGGACATCTTTCTCTAATAGATTGCACAATGGTTTAGAGATTTTTAAGAAATCCTTGATCAACCGCCGATAGAAACCTGCATGACCAAGAAAACTACGGATTCCATTAACAGAAATTGGTGGAGGAAGGTTTTCAATGACCCCCACCTTGGCTTTGTCCACTTCAAGACCTTTACTAGAGACCTTGTACCCAAGAATGATGCCATATTGCACCATAAAGTGACATTTCTCCCAGTTGGCTATAGATTGGTCTCAACACACCTTTTAAGAACTGCGCCAAGATTTTGCAAGCACTCGTCGAAAGAATCCTCAAACACAGAAAAATCATCCATGAACACCTCCATATTCTGACCAATCATGTCAGATAAAATGGCCATCATGCATCTCCGAAATATGGCAGGTGCACCACATAACCCAAAAGAAACTCTTCTGAAAGCAAAAATACCAAACGGACAAGTGAAGGTAGTTTTTTCCTAATCTTCTGGAGCGATGCAAATCTGAATATAGCCCTAATAGCCATCCAGAAGACAGTAGTACTCATGCCCAGCCAACATGTCAAGCATCTGATCAATAAAAGGAAGAGGGAAGTGATCTTTCCTCGTGGTCTTGTTCAGCTTCCTGTAATTGTTAGTCACTAAACACGCGCTAATATTTCACGCAAGTATACGCATTCGCAAGTAATATAGAATTATTTCTAGTTCATTCCCACAGGGACTGGTTTAGGTTAACTTTGTGATTTATGCACTTATGCAACAATGATATGGTTATTATCCAATGCTAAGACAAATAACAAGTTGAGATTTGTTATAACTAAGAATTAAACTAACAATTATAACTAAGAGAACAAGAATGGTTGAATTAATATATATATATATGAAAAACATGGGATCCTAACTTCATTAAATACTTCATTTAATAGCCTTTTCATTCTTAACCTTAGCATGTAATGGTGATGACACAAATCAGATAACACGAAACTGCTAAACGCCAACATTCGTTTCATGAATAACATACTACCAGACATCCACAAAAGAGATAGAAGCTGAATAGACACCAATTATATTGAGTCCCTATATGTCTATAGAATTTGACAACATAACGGTTTAATGAACAAGTTATCTATCGTGATTACATATGGCAAGTAAGATAGTTAAAATTACCTACGAATCATGCATAACAAATACATGAACCTATGATAGTATGGCAAGTTCTAAATCTCCATATTCATAATCGCTTCAATAGAGATTAACACGTTATCTTATATGTTAGCTATGCATATAAGACGAATAAGCACAACCAATACTAGGATATCAATCAATCACCACACACCAAGATATTGAAACAAATTAACTATAAAAATTCATAAGTAAATCCGTTAGAACCCCACGATAACGATTAGTTCATAATCGAACTCATCGTCACCATGGGTTCCAATGAAAGCATGGTAGATAAACTAAGATAAACTAAGTCTGAATAACTGAATAAATATATCAAAAGTGCGTTAACAAGAGTATTAGGTTCAAACAACAAAGAAAACAAGCATCCAAGATTTCAACTTAAACAAAGAATCACAAGTAAAAACTAGATCTTCTTCTCCTTCATTGTATTGTGCTATTAGGTCTGCTTGTTGCTCTCTCCTTTCTCTCGTATTTGTGAAAAATGTTTTTAAGAGTCCTTAAATACCAGCCCAACTAGTGCAGAAGTCCAGAAAATCAATCTTCTATTAGACTCGGGATTCTGAAAAATTGACCTAGCGCGGCCGCCCTGAGATCCCGCGCGGCCGCCCTGGCTTTCTGCTAAACGAGCGCGGCCGCTCCAAAGTGTAGCACGGCCGCCCTGAGTTTCTAGAATTCCTGAATTTTTCTGTTTCTTGACTTCACTTGCTGGCTTCTTTCACGTAAACAACCGAGCCTAACACCACCCTTTTAGCATAAAAATAATATAAAATCTATTCTTCTTCCAAACATGCTCTAAAATGCAAAACACTACAAAAACGCATCAAAAACACAAACAACTTGAGTACAAAACACCAATTAGAGCCTTTACGAAGCGTTCTAAGTGGATATAAATGCCACTTATCACCTCACTCGATTTATTTTAAATTTTAAGGTTTGAACTAGTAAGTAGTAATTTTCTAATTATGAAAATCTTGAATTAATGATATGTAGTTTTATTTTTATAAATCTTATGAAAGGTGATTTAATAGAATTATTTAGCATTATTTATTAAATAAATTTCTTCCGATCAATACTCTAATTAATCAATCCGATTAATCACCGATTTTCTGATTAATTACTGAAAGGTCCTTCCACCGAACAATCCCGATTTCTACTCTTTAAAACACTGATCCTGACAGATCCTGATCTTGATAGCTATATTCTCGATCCTAACTCAAGAAATACTTCTATAAATCCTGATTTGAAGCTACTGTGAGAGATATCAACTCAAAAGAGGATCAAGAGTGTCTAGAGCAACTGAATGTCATAAATATTTTTGTTTTTATTGATTCTCATACTTTTGAAGTGCAAAAAGAAGAAAGAAAAGAAAAAGCGGGAATCGGGAAAGCAGTAAATAAAGAAAATGTTGACTTCAATGTTATGCTCAGGAAGTCTGAAAAGGAAAGATGGCTTGTTGAAAATCTTGAAGAAAAGAAGAAGATAAGAACTTACTTTCCAATCAGGAAAGAAGACAGAAAATGGAAGAATATAGATGATATTGATTTTTCTGGTCAAATGAAATAATTATATCTTTACTAGGTAATATTGAGTCATCAAGCGCTAATTTTGCATAGAGCAACTAAGCGGAATAAATCTCATACTCATAATCTAATCATTGGGAATGCAGATCCCAACTAACCAATCACTAGTAGAAAAACATCAATAGACATTAGTTAAAAACTGATGTTTATGAAAAATAAAAATCGATGTCTTCGTGGGTGATGTTAAAGGCCCCCCTTTAACATCGATTTTAAACTAATGTGAAAAAAGACATATGACATCATTTTTTTCTTGATGTTAAATTTCTAATACACATTTATCTTTTGTATATTGTAATAGTATGATATTTTTGTCAATTTAAACATATGCCAAATACGCAATAATTGTGCCTTTGGCCAGTAAACTGATGTTCTAATATTTTTAACATCAGTTTTCTTAGAAAACTTATGTTAATACTGCATTTAATATCAGTTTCTAACAAGGAAGAAAACTAATGTTAATACTACCTTTAACACCGGTTTCTAACAAGGAACCGATTTCTGTAGTAGATGACCTGATGTCTATTAGAATAATTAACATCATTTTTTAACCAAATGTTATCTAAATTACTCTTTAACATCGTTTCTATATTCTTAAGCCTTTATCTATTGTGGTATTTAACATCGGATTTTCTTGATAAACCGATGCAAATGTACAACATAAACTGATGTATGAAGCCTTGATAGACATCAGTTTTTATTTTATAACAGACGTTATGGTGTTGAATTAACATCATTTTCATTAAATTATATTTGCAAAAATTTTCCAAATGACTAAATCTAATTGATTCATAATACCAATTGTCTACATTCATCCAACCAATATCCAAACATCAAATACCAACTACCATAGACATAGACATTAAGTAAGTACTACTACATTCATTTTTTCCAACTTCACTAGTTACAATATCCGACACGATAATACATGCATTGAAAATAGAATATATTTATGAAGATGTAATCCAACTACCAGTCAATTGTCATCAACGCCTACATGATGAATTGGATATAATCAAGCTTCTAACAGTGAACGATATAAAGATCCTCCATTGTATAAGTCATGCGTCACTTAGAGGCCCTGGAAATATATAATAAAAGTAAATTATATCATTCCTTAACCAACAAACTAAATCTATATATTACACAAGTGAGCACCTGAGGTCCAAGTTGCTCCAACAAGCTCAAAAACAACATACTTATAAGGAAATTGATTACCCTGCATTGCCAATAATAGTTTATGCACATTAGAGTTGTAATATATGGGACAGAATATAGGATAGATTCCTTAATCCATGTGAAATTTGTTCTGGGTTCTTATTAAAATAAAGTTTTTAATATAGAAAATAATGAGTTTGGATTGACGACAAATGTACCTTCTAGAAGAAGAAAGGGAGGCAGCTCACCAGCAAACCTGAAGTACCAACTATAAGTGGCCCAGTACGTTGATTCGGTCATAAAGAAGAGATCTTGTCAAGTAGGCAATTTGATTCTACAGGAATCGGTCATTTCTATGCCAATGAAGGAAGAGAAGCCAAGTCAAACCAAGAATGATCTTACAAAGTTATTGAGGTCGTTCGGCCTTGAAAATACAAATTACAAGGACAAGATGGAAGTATGATTATAAATACTTTTAATGCCACCACACTTCAAAAATTTTATCATAAGGAATCTTGTACCCCTTTCGGCTTTTATTGAAGATTGATTAGTTGCATATTCCTATTTTATTTCTGCAATGTATTTCACTTCCATAAAAGTGAGATGTGTAATTTTGATGTTCCATAATTATCTGTAAAAAGCACTTTACACATATTGTTCATTTTACATTGTATGATTAAGCACATTCATGAAAAATCCATAACATGATTTACTTAGCAAGTTCGTTTATTAAACTTCAAGTGCATAAAAGAGGCGGAGATGAACAAAATTTTTATCTAAGGGAGCTGCGTGAAGAAGATAAAGTAGTTGTTTGAACCATTTTAAAAAAATCAAGCGAAGAGCTTATCTAGGGAAGTCTCCCAATGAGGATAACCAAATCGCTCAGACTATAAAAATTGTTTACAAGTCTTTAAGATGGAAAACTCTTTCTTCGAAAATAAGGTGAATGAAAGAATCCATTCCAATTAAATAATTCTCGAAGCAGGCTGCCTAGCCTCTTAAAAACTTTAGGGTGAAGATGGCATTATATGTTGAAAAATTGCTAAGGTAAGACTAAAGCGAAAATGCATAATAGACAGGTCGAAAGAAGCAAATATAAACTAAGGCCGATTATCATCAAAAGGCACAAAATGCCCAAAAATACACTAAGGCAAAATACAATTACTCGAAGAAGCATAAAGAAACTAAATAATGTTAAGGGAAATTGCAATTTATTCCTAGACGAATTAAATGCTAAAAATGCCTAAAATGAGGAAAATAAGTTAAGAAAAACATAATTAATATTAACTTGTCTGAGGGAAACAAGGTTAATCTAGAAGGAAAATATGATTTATGCCCGAATGTTAAATTTACATCAAAAATAATTATAAATTCATTTAGAAATATCCTCGTCAGGGCTAGAAGAAACTTCAAGAGGCCTTTCAATGTCTTCCCGACCAACGGGATCTGTCATGCCTTCGTCCAAGAGAATCTTGTGATCCCAGCTAAATTCATGAGCCTTTTCGAGAACTTAGTCAATGCAAAACAGGAAATAGCGCTCTTCGGTCAACTCTAGCTTTTTGGTGAGCTTGCGACCTTCCTTCCAAGCATCTTTCAGTTTATCATTCCTCTAGTCAATACGGCGACGGGCTGTGTCAAAGTCCTCTCTCATGAGGTGAAGGCTCCGTAATGTTTTCTTTCTGAGCTATAATGTGTTCCTCGATCGGGTGACTTATAGTGCCCTTCTTCATGGTTCTTTCGACTAAAGCATCATGAGGTGACACTGCATAGAGAAAAAGAAAAGAAAATTGCATGTCAAAATGGTGTATATGCGTATAGCCGAAGCAAACGCAATGAGATTACAATAAAAGGAGATATTCTAAAATAAAAATGAACAGTTTTATTATTAAAACTGTTGGCTATGGGCCCAATACAGCCCACTGGACGAAGGCCCACCTGACAGCTGCACTATTGGGCCGAAGGTCCACCAGGCCCATGAGCCGAAGGCCCACAGAAGACCACGAGATGTTGCCCATTTCTCCTCCAACCTTTGGGATCATGAAATCCTAACGCCCCATTTTCAATCCTCCTCATCAATGATGAGTAACGAACGGACATTAATGGTAAATTGGTTATAAAACCCCTTGGAAAATAAGAAATAGACACTCATTCTCTCAAACACTCTACTTTCTTGTATTTTCTACCCACTTTACAACCAGGTTCTTATTCTCACACCGGAGGTGAATCGGGAGAACTATCTCTCGCATTATCTTCACTTTCAGGTCTCAGCAGAAGGCATCTTTACGGAGGCCGAAGCATGTTCATCCATCTGAAGCAATCTGGGCGTAACATTTGGCGCCGTATGTGGGAAATACGAGAATTACAAGCCAAGATAACGAGAGCATGACTGAAATAATTCATGGGCATTCACCACCACCAGGTTTCTCCGATAAAGGGCAACCATCCACCCTAGTGGACGAAGATGGAGTCATCACATTAACTCCTGAAGAAGAAGCCTTACTCCTAAAGATCTGGGCGGAAAAAGCTACGGAGAAGGGCAAGGCCAAAAGTGACCAAACAGAAAAAAAGGTAAAAGCCCGCGCGAACCGAGGAGAGGCTGATGCGCTACGGCTGAAGGCCCTGCAGCTTCAGAGAGAAGAAATTGAATTGAAAGAAAGGACCTTGTGTGAAGCGTTGCAGGCCGACGAGCCCGGAAGAATGAATAAGGATAGAAAAGATCGAAGGGTGCATGATGAAGAAGATGAGTCTGACTCTGATTCGTATCCCCGAAGGAAGAGGACGAAGCAACCCTTCTCATCTGACTCAGACGAAGAGCTCGATGGTTCCCGCCTCAGGCTCACTCCCCTTGAAAAGGCCTTGTTCAGTGATATGAGGGCCGACAGAGAGCCGATCGTGACACGAGAAATTGAACAGTATCGGCCCCCTCCAGGTGAAGAAAGTTAGTTCCCTAAGATGAGTGAGTTTAGCGGAAAGGGACACCCTGAGGACCACAGCGAAAAGTATGAGTTGCTAATGATTGGGATGGGTCATAATGATATCATGCTCTGTAAGATATTCAAGACCTATCTGAAGGGGTCAGCCTCAATGTGGTACAAGTCCCTCAAACCTAGGTCCATCAGGTCTTACGAGCAGCTGAAAAAAAAGTTTCTGAAATACTACTCACACTTATGCCGGAAGGAGAAGGATACTGAAGCACTGGTCCACTTCAGACAGAGGACGAAAGAGGAGTTGGGGGATTATCTCGCTCGGTTTAAAGAAGAAGATGGAATGGTTACTAATCTGGACAAGGTTAAGGCAATGGGCTTCTTGACGGCGGGGCTGGACCCCTATAAAGGTAAAAAGCTTCTCTCATCTCTTTACAATTTTCCCCCAAAATCCCTGAATGATATATATGTGAGGGGTGAGAATATCCTCCGAAAAATGGAAAGTATTGGGGGATATAAGGACTCCCGAAGGGATGACCGATAGAAGTGAGTTGACAGATACGAAGGCTCAAGATCAGGTTCTGACCGAAGGGATGCTGGGAAAGAAGGAAGGAAGGAAACGGATCGTGGGGCTAAATGGCATCGAGATAGAGATTCGTCCGTGCTCACCCCTTTGAATGCGCCAATCTCCAAGATTCTCCATGAGATCAAGGGCAAGCCTGGGTTCTTTCGGCCGGCCAAAATGAAGGTCCCTAACCACAAGAATAACCCCGACAAATACTATGACTATCATAGGGACAAGGGGCATAATATTGATGAGTGCTACCACCTCAAAAAGCTAATTGAGCGTATGATCAAAGACGGCGAACTTAATCAGTCCGTCCGAGATCTGAGAGACAGACTGGGGCCGAAGGAAAACCAAGAGGAGGAGGTAGAAGCCGAAGAGCCGGAATGAAGAGATAGGATAAGGGGCAAAGTAAAAACTATATCTGGGGGCAGTATCCTAGATAAGGATAGCAAGACAGCCAAGAAAAAGTATGCCCGATAAGTGTACAATCTCTATCAGTTCGGACAGGTGAAGATACTGTTCCACAAAACCTACTGCAAGATGAATTTGGCTGGAGAACAGTTGGAGCCCTGCAACGAGGCTCCTCTTTACGCTATAGGAGGACACCCCATACAGTTTGAGGGAACAATCACGCTCCATGTCCTCCTGGGCAAGCTGCCATATACTGTTGAAAAGCCGGTGAAGTTCTATGGGAATCGGATTGAGAGCCTGTACAATGCAATATTCGAGCTTCTTGTCAACCTTTGAAGTAGTGGAATCTATACCCCATATTAAGCTCAAGTTTCCAACCGAGAAAGGGGTAGGAGAAATGAGGGGCGATCAAAAAACCGCCTGAATCATAATGCTGGAAGACCTGGAAAGGGATCAAGAATATGAAGAGCCGGACAAAACCAGGAAAAGAAAAAAGGCCGAAGCAGAGCACATGGAAGCAGAGAAACACTGAATATTGAGTTACAAAAGTTTGAAGCGGATCTTTCAAGTCCGATCGCCGAACCCGCGTGGAAACCGAAGAAGTAGAGTTGTACGCAGGCCATTCGGGAAAAATGGTTCGGATAGGGAAAAACATGGGGACATATCTGAAGGAAAAGGTAATAGCTGTCATTCGACAATACCATGATATATTCTCCTGGGGGCCGGAAGACATGCCCGGTTTGGATCCCAAGACGGCTAAGCACTGTTTGAATGTACAGCCTGAGACCAAATCGGTGAAGCAGAAGAAGAGGACATTCGCAGTCGAACGACAGAAGGTCATAGAGGCCGAAGTAGAAAAAATGTTGGAAGCCAAGTTCATCGAACAAATTGAATACCCTGAATGGCTAGCCAATGTGGTGGTTGTCAAAAAATCAAACGGGGAGTGGAGGATGTGCATGGATTACACGGACCTCAATAAGGCATGTCCGAAGGACCACTACCCCCTGCCTAGCATCGATCAGCTGATAGACACAACGGCTGGCTACTAGGTACTTAGCTTTTTAGATGCTTTTTCTGGCTATCATCAAATTGCTATGAATTACAAGGATGTGCCCAAGACAGCGTTCATAACCCCGAAGGGGACTTATGCTTATATTAAAATGCCCTTCGGACTAAAGAACGCTGGAGCCACATTCCAGCGAATGGTGAACAAAGTCTTTAAAGAGCAGATCGGTCGAAACATGGAAGCATATGTGCATGATATGATTGTAAAGTCGTTGTACCAAGATCATGTTGAAGACTTAAAAGAATGCTTCGAGATGCTCCGAAGAAACAACATGAGGATCAATCTGAACAAATGCACATTCGGAGTATCCAGTGGCAAATTCCTGGGCTATATGGTCAGCACCCGGGGGATAGAGGCGAACCTTGAGAAGATCGAAGCAGTCATTAATATGGAAGCCCCTAAATGCATTAGAGACATCCAGAAGTTGACTGGACGACTCGCCGCCCTTCGGCGCTTCATCTACAGATCAGCCGAGAAGGCGCTCCCTTTCTTCGCCGTGCTTAAGGGGTCAAAGAATTTTGAGTGGGGGCCTGAATTCCAAAAGGAATTCGAAGAAGTGAAAGAATACCTTACTAAGGCACCACTCTTAATGAGGCCTGATCCGAAGGAAACTCTTCAGCTTTACCTGGCTCGTGAAAAACCAAGAAGGCAATCAACACCCTGTGTTCTATGTGTCACATGTCCTAAAGGATACAGAGACGAAATACCCCAATGCCAAAAAATTCACATATGGGTTGGTTATGGCCTTCCAAAAATTGCGGCATTACTTCCAAAGATGAACGATCCAAGTCGTCACCAGTCAACCTTTGAAGAAGATTTTAACAAGGCCCGAAGCCTCGGGAACAGTGGTAGCCTGGTCCATCGAACTTGGGGAGTTTGATCTCGAATATGTCCCTAGAACGATGATTAAGGCCCAAGCTTTGGCTGACTTTGTGGTCGAATGCACATTTTTGGGGCCGCAGGATCTCACCCCATATGAACAGCTCATTCGGACCCCTGGGAAATAGAAACTCTTTGTAGATGGATCGGTAGCTGGGAGAAAGTGTGGGGACGGCTTAATACTTTCCATCCCCGAAGGGTTTAAGATATGCCGGGCTATAAGATTTGATTTGCTTTTGACAAACAATGAAGCAGAGTACGAAGCTCTCCTCGTAGGAATGGAGTTGGCCCGAAGCCTCGAGGCGAAGCACCTGAGGGCCTTCAGCGATTCTATGCTAAACTAACAGGCTAAAGGCAGGTGGTCGAAAGAACTCCCGTGGATCTTGTGGGCCTATCAAACGACCCCTAGGTCTTCAACAGGGGAAACTCCTTTCAGGATGGCCTATGGGACCGAAGCCCTAATCCCAGCTGAGGTAGGATTGGAATCATACCGAACTGAGGTCTACAATGTGGAAACTAACAGCTTTAGGCTAAGGGCGAACGTGGACTTATTGGAAGAAGAAAGAGAGGCGGCCCACCAAAGGAACATGAAATACCAACTACAGGCAGCCCAGCACTAGGACTCCAGCATTAAGAAGAGGTCGTTCGGAATAGGAGACCTAGTCCTAAGGGAGCTGGTTGCCTCTATGCCAGCAAAACAAGGAAATCTTCAGCCGAACTAGGAAAGGCCATACAAGGTGATTGAAGTCGTTCGCCCAGGAACATACAAACTTGAAACATTAACAGGCGAAGCAATCAAAAACACCTGGCATGCCAGCCGCCTTCGAAAGTTCTATCAGTAAGAAATTTTCTTTAAAGTGAATTTGTACTTTGAACTTTATATGACAAGTGTAAGGAGATTAATCAAGAATGAAAATGCGCTTTCTGTCACATTTATTTTTATTGAACACCAAATGCGTTGCCGAAGAACTCTTATCTAGGGGCAATCCCGAAAAAGATAAACCCTTCGGCCAAAACATTTGTTTTACTTACAAACGAAGAGTGAATGAATAAAAATCTAGGGGCAATCCCACGAAAATCAAATATCCTTCACTCCACCACTATTACATAATTTGCAATGAAAACACAGTAAGGACGAATAAGAATCTTTAGGGACAATCCTAAGATAAGACCTTCTCCTTCGTCATTCTCTTATTGTTTAGTGATATTAAAGAAGACCGAAGGAAACCATGCCTTGGGGAAATCCTCAAGACGATAGGACCCTTCGGCCTCAATCCTGCATACATTTAAAACATATACAGAGCGATGGAGGCCTGATTTAGGGGCGATCCCAAAGAAGACCAGCCCCTCATCTTTGTTGTCCGAATGAACACCGTCACGCTGGTCAAAGGGCAATCAAAAAATGATCAGCATCCATGTTCCTTCTCCCAACAGAAGCCTTTCAAAGTGTCAACAGCTCGAAGTAACCTTCGGCCTTTAACACTTGGGGCCCAATGAGGTAGCAAAGCCGAAGATGCAATTAAAGTTATTAAAATTGCTAAGGCGAATGATAAAGCTGAAGAGGCAATTAAAGTTATTAAAATTGCTAAAGCGAATGATAAAGCCGAAGAGGCAATTAAAGTTATTAAAATTGCTAAGGTGAATGATAAAGCCGAAGATGCAGTTAAAGTTATTAAAATTTCTAAGGCGAATGATAAAGCCGAAGATGCAGTTAAAGTTTTTAAAATTGCTAAGGCGAATGATTAAGCCGAAGATGTAGTTAAAGTTATTAAAATTGTTAAGGTGAATGATAAAGCCGAAGATGCAGTTAAAGTTATTAAAATTACTAAGGCAAATGATAAAGCCGAAGATTCAGTTAAAGTTATTAAAATTGCTAAGGTGAATGATAAAGCCGAAGGTACGATTAAAATAAAACAATGCTGATAAGAGATGAAAGATGCATTAAAATATAAGAGCCCGAAGGCTAGTTAAATTACAAAAGCTCGAAGGCAGGAGTACCAATTACAAAAAATGAATTTTACAAGTAAAAAAGATGAACGAAGAAAGCAGCTGCAAGAGTTGGGTATGGCCATGGAAACACCAACAGCAAACTTCACAACAAGATCATCTTCAGTCATGTTAAGCACCTCAGTGCTGGGAGCTTAGGCCTGAGGGTCTTCGTCCGAGAGCTCTTCGTCTTCGCCGGAGGAGACAAGAGGGGCTTTAACTGCCGGCTGGCCGATAGGATCCTCCAGGCCATCGTCCAGCAGCTGCTTATAATCCCAGTTAAGGTCGTGAGCCTTCTCCAAGACATAATCAGCGCCGAACTAAAAGCACCGCTCTTCCGTCAGGTCCAACTCTTTCTGCTTCTTCCGAAGCTCCTTGTGGGACTTCTTCAGCTGGACGTTCCGGTGGGAGATCTTTCGGTTCGCCTTCTCAATGGCCTCCTCCAGCCTGGTCTTGTCTCCCTTCAACACGGTGGTCTGATCGTCCAGCACTTCGTTCTGGGTTTTCACCCTTTTGAGTTCCTCCTCGGCCGCCATGGCCCTCCTTTCCAGCTCCTTCACCTCGGCCATCCGAGTCTCCATGTCCCGCATTTTATCCTCCACGGCCGCAGTCCAAGGAGCAGCCTGCAAAAAATATAGAAGGAAAAATGTCAAACGAGAGAAGAGCGACATACCGAAGGGAAAAGACGAATAAATTTAAATACGTACCAGGGACAAAAAAGACAGAAGCTCAGTACAAGCCTCAGTCGGAGAAGCCGAAGAAAATGTCGGAAGATCGGCATGGAGATGAAGGTCATGGTATAAGTCTGAGGCCACCTCCTTCGTAGACTGCCGCGCCGGGTACATGGTATGGTTGGACGCCAGCACACCCCATTCGGGGAGATAAGACTGAACGATCCCCTCCCGGCTCCGGGTCCTCTTGGAAGGATTCCCCTCTCCCATGAACTCCAGGTCATTCCCTTCACCACCTTTGGAAGCAGTGGGGGCTTGGAGAAGCGGCGAGACCCTCTCAGCCTGGGGCCTCTCCTTCGTCTCCTCAGAAGGATTCGGCGTAGCTCCCCCTTCAGCAGCCTTCTTCTTCGATGCCTCTTCCGCGGCCTTCTTCGCGGTCGCCCTGGCCTTTTTCCTCTCGATCAAAGCCTCCCTTGAAGACACTGAAACATAAGATAAAGTCAGTCCCAATATGTATAGAAGTGAATAAGGAAGACAGAATGAAGGAGTTTATGTACGAAGAAAGGAAAATAATTACACAAATGATAAAAGCAAAACTACAAGGAAATAGACAAAAGAGAAGTTTGTTACCCCCACCCCACAAACTTAGCAGCCAGTCTCTGTCCCGAAATTCTTCGGGACCCAGCTTGCTCACACGGACATTTACCAGAGAGGTGTAATTCTCCTTCTCCTCCTCTGTTAAACTCGGCGCGAGGAGCAGCGAAGGATTCACATCACGCCAGACGGACATTGGGGCCAGCCTCGGGCCACTCACGAAGCAACAGTGAGTGTGGGTATTCTTTTTGCTGGAGTTAGTAGCTGTCCAATCCGCTCGGTCAGCCCGACAAGCGATAGTGTAGAAACCTGGGCTCTTCGAATTCCTTCGGAAGTCGTAATGCCACCAGAATAGCCACAGAGTAGGGGTGATTCCGGCGTGAAGGCACTTATTCTGGAAGCAATTAATATGAATGAACCCATTGGGGTCCATCTTCCCCAAGGCGATCCCCATCTGCCTAAAGAGATGCTTCACAATCTTCAGCATCGGCATTCAGAAGCCGCACTTGAACACCGCCTCCGAAATCCCAACGGCGCAGTCGTCGTACCCCTCCGGCACTCCTGGAGTGTCATAGATTCGTTCATTCTCCTTGGGGGCATAAAGCCAGAAGAAATTCTAGGGAACGAAGAAGTCAGAATACATTTGGACTATCCTCTCCTTCGACAGCTCCGACCGGTTGTTCGCCACCAGGTAATTCAGCGCAGAACCGAAGAGATCCTGACCCGTTCTCTCCGGACGAATGGAGGACGTCCCCATCAAACTGCCTGACCTTGGGTCCCAAGTCTCTGGTGGGCGATTCGCTCGGTCCATGTCCCTATATTCGCATACAGAGAGACATTAGTCCATGTACTCGGGTTAAGACAAAAGAAAAGTAAAAAAGGACGAAGGGTCGAGTACATGTCCTAAAACCGAGCTAACAAAAAAAGAATCTGGAGTCTGCTCCCGAAGGATGTTCCAAAAGGATAAGTTTCTCGAAGGAAGTTCTTGCCCCCAGAACCCTTCGCTTGCCATCTTTAAACTCCAAATCAAATATCTACACCCTGGGTCGGCTCCAGAAGGACATTCTAAAGCCAAGAAACCCCCCGAAGAGAGTTCTTGGCCAGAAAATGCCTCGCATTCCATCTTTAAACTCATTGGGCGCCCCTGAGACTAACAAAACCCAGAAAACTCCTATTAACTACCCAAAAATATCCCATAACCAAAAAACCCCAAAACACAACAACGAAACACTTATAAAAGCCCATAAAAAAGCCTTTGCACTTACATGCAAAAATAATAAAACTCAAAAACTTGCATGAAAATGTAAAGAACACTAGAAAAGAAAAGGGGACTTACTGATTAAAAGATGCTCTTGCATTGAGATGGGATGATCTGGAAAAACAGAGTTGTTGTTGCCCGTGATTGGAGAACTCGACGACGTTTGTTGCTATTGTGAGAAACTGGAAGTGTTAAAAGGAAAAATAAATACACAGTGGCTCTTATATAGGCGCCCAAAAATGAGTTTGGGTGCCAAAAAGGGCGACGTTTGGGGAGTTTTGAAATGGACGTCCCAGATCGAAACGGTTGAGATTCAATGCCGGAGATTGAGCCATAAAACGACGTGTCAACAGCTGTCACTTTAATGTACCCACAAGTTTCCACAAGCTTTCCACGTGTACGAACGAAGATCGAGGCGAAACTGAAGCAGTCGCCCTAGGGATTCTTTGCCCCAATATGGGCCAAAAATTATATTCATCGGCCTGAACGAAGGCCCAGCCGAAGGACAGGGACATGTTGGCTATGGGCCCTATACAGCCCACTGAACGAAGGCCCACCTGACAGTTGCACTATTTGGCCGAAGGTCCACCATGCCTATGAGCCGAAGGCCCACGGAAGACCACTGGATGTGGCCCATTTCTCCTCCAAACACTCTACATTCTAACGCCCCTTTTCACTCCTCCTCATCAATGATGAGTAACGGACGGACATTAATGGTAAATTGGGTATAAAACTCCTTGGAAAGTAAGAAATAGACACTCATTCTCTCAAACACTCTACTTTCTTGTATTTTTTACCCACTTTACAACCAGGTTCTTATTCTCACACCGGAGGTGAATCGGGGGAACAATCCCTCGCATTCTCTTCACTTTCAGGTCTCGGCAGAAGGCATCTTTACGGAGGCCGAAGCCTGTTCATCCATCCGAAGGAATCTGGGCGTAACAACTACCTTATAGGGTGAAAATCCATTCTTTGTTTTAGGCGTCATTGAAAGATAACTTTGGCAGAGCAAGATCAACCAGTTTGGCATACTTTCGCTTTCCGGTGGCGTTAGTTCGTTAAACAGCACCCTAGTCAGATCCACGTCTCGCCAAAAGCTGAACTCGGTAACCTTTGGCCCACTTAAATTACACAAATGCGTGTGAGTGTTCTTGTTGCAGGAATTGATGGTGGGCCAAATCGGTACGTCTAGCTCTTCGGGATATTGTATAGAATTCAGGGCTCTTTTCCTGTTTCGTAGTGAAATCAGAAGAGACGCGTAGAAGGGTGCACCTTGCCCTGCAGGCTTGGTTTTGGAAACAATTATGTGGAAGAAGAGGTTCAGAATCATTTATCCAACGGTGAAACTCATCTCCAGAAACAACTTCTTTAGGAGTTTGAATTGGGAGCATGAATCCATCCTTAAAGGCTGCTTCAGAGATCCCTACAACAAAATATTCGTAACCCGAGGTTTATGGTAGATCCGATCTCCGACGTCCGTCAGATAGGGACTTGTTAGTGTTAAAAGCCCGATTGATCAGGCTCATTAGATCTAGACCGAAGATGTCCATTACTTTAGTTAGGCCGAATGAAGACAGGTTCATTGGGCAAAGACCCCAACTGTATGTTTGAAGATGGGTCGAAAGACCACGAGGACGTGGTCCACTTGTTCACATCCACTTTTCTCGCCAACAGACGGAAGTACGTTATTTTTTGATGTTTGATTACACTTAACACATTCATTAATTCACACACTCGTAGACTTTCACAGAGCTCCTGTATTCTTAGAACTCGCTTCGATCAGATTAATTGATTCTCAAATTCGGGGTGAATCGGTGGGACATTCCTTTGCACTTTCTTATTTGCAGGCCGATCGAAGGACATAACCATCTTGCTGAAATCTGGTTTCAAGAGAAAGGGACAATGTTTGCTATTACTGTAGTTACAATGGACAATTGTTTATATAAACGGAAGGGATAATTGTTTACTAAAGAAAGGAAATGAGGAGAATTGTACATATAAGATTGGAATACATAAATTTTTGAGACTAAGCTAGGAACATTTTATATTTTACTAATTAAATTGACCTCGGTCCTTGGATCATTAGCAGTGACCTTGAGATTGGTCTCCTCTTTCCGCTACTCAGTGTCTCACTATAATTTTACAAGAATGTCTATTTCCATTTTGAGGTGCTAACGTCTAATTTGAGTTGCAGTCCTCTTCCCTGAAATATGTCGAACGATCTTGGTTAAATTACTCACGAAAATGAAGCGGAACAGGGGACAAATATCATATTTCAGAGAGCAGGAGGAGTTGAGTACAGAGTTCATTTACATGAACCACAAGACCATGACACATTTAACGGAAAAATAATATGTAGGAGCAAGAACTGTTTTATACTATAACTTGGCCCTAAACATGTGTTGCTCTTTTTGCGAAAGAAAAATATAGGTTATTCAATTCTACATAAAATCAAACAAAAAAGTTTTAGCCAATTACAAACATGTGATATATCGAAAAAATGACAAAAATAGCTGATTTTTGAAAAAATTTAACAAAAATAGCTATTCTGAAAAAAGTGGCCAATTTTGGCCGATTGAATACTCCACTGTCAGTTGGGTATCCCAATTTGTATAAAATACCCACTGGTAGTTGTGTATTTCATATATGGGATACTCCACTGCCAGTTGGGTATCTTATATAAACTGGATACTCCACTGACAGTTGGGTCTCCCATCGGCCAAAGTTGGTCAACTTTTCACAAATTGGTTATTTTTGTCAATTTTGTGTAAAAATAGGTTAAATTTGTCCTTCACCCTGATATATCACTCATTAATGAGTTGCAGAGTTGTAGGCCTATGAGTTTCACCATATATCGCGATCTTAAGTAGGAAGATACCAAATACTTTTATTATGTTTTTAATTCAAGTAAAAAATGTATTGATTCATAAGAAAACATTGGAGTTAACATTATACACAATTCAATAATAGGAAGCAAAATATATAGAAAATGTTTAATCTTCACAGAGATAAAACCATTCAACATGAATAGCAAAGTCTCCTGGTAGTTTCAATTACATACACATTCTTCCCTAAATAAATTTAATCACAACAACAGAAATAAAATCAACAATTTTTCTAAACTTGGTAAGGCAAATAAGCCAACTCCTCTCCTTGAACCTTAGAACTCCTCTTGGCGCCCATATCCTTATTGTCTCCTTCCAAATAAGCATAGTATTTCAAGAAAAATGCGAGCGTAAGAACAACCCATTCCAAACAAAAGATAAGCACGCACAATCCACCAGTCAATTTCAAAATCTTCACTCCATTTTCCTCATTCACATATGTTTTGAGATTTCCGAGAAAATTATCAGTACTAGTGAAGATGAGCACCGAAACAGATCCCTGAAATATAGCAGTGAGTACGGTGGCCACCATATGAGCTGCATACCATTTCCCTGCACCAGAGGTAGCTGCAGTGCACCCTGCTAAGGCTCCAGCAATGGTGAGGATGTGTAGGAGGATCAGGAAGAAGCCGACGAGAGACGGGATGAGGCGGAGGGAGAGAGTGAGGAAAATGCAGCTACAAGATGCACCTAAGAGAATGTAGTTGATGAATATGAAGAGTTTGTGTGTTTTGGGATGGGAATGTGTTGTGGTTGTAGTAATAGAAAGGCCCATTATTGTTAAAAAAATATTGGGGTTTACCAGAAATTAACAAGTTGGGTATTTGAATTCTTGCGGAAGGCGATGGAGAACCGTTGTTGCGAGAAGAGTGTGGGATTGCAAATGTTGTTATATATGTCCAAAACTCAAGGAAAGCTAACGGTCATATCGGGAAAGGCTGGAAATATGAACGTTAAGGTAAGGGGATGGAAACTGTACATTATAACAGTTATAATTTAAGATGTGCACAACTCTTTTGGTTTGACAATTTACATATTTAATATTTGATTTCTATCCATTAATATTTGAATACATCGTGCTTTGATTTATTTCAGTATGATATTTCTTTGAACAAGCTCAGTTAAATATCTATACATAGATTTAAATTTAGTTTATTGTAGAAATTTAAGATTTATATAGCATTAACATATATAATTTTGCTAATATTCAGTACATCAAAATTCAATTTATTTGGTACTTTGTACTTTTTATGATTGAAATTTTTACAAATCCCAAATTTTTCCTAATAATAACATAAGACTGACTCCCTGTGCAGACTCACAAATCACTCGGTGTACATAGAGCTTTGCAAATCAAAATGTGTTACCATTTACCGTTATCATTTGATAAAAGTTTTGAAAAATATTTTTGAGCTATTTAGCATTACTTTTTTATGATTATTTAATGAATATGGATCAAAATGCAGCTAGTGCCTTGATTATTTAAAAACTACAAGGCCAGACTTGATTTATTTATATAATCAGTAAATTTTATTTAGAGAAGAGATCGGTTTGCAGAACCACATTCACGACCCTATCCATAACACACACAATTCAGGCATTCATATCTTCTTTATTTTTCAAAATTTGAATTATAGGCGACAACAATTAGTGATTTAGTGATGTGAACCATTGTTTCAACTTGCAACATTATTACAATACTAAAATTATTTCACACTGGATTTAGTTCCATGTCATACGATAGGACAAGTCAAACTGAACTTCACTCTTACACTTTCAAACCTCCATTTTTTTATTACAAATCCAAACAGCTGAATATTGTTCCCAACAAATCTACTAAAAAATAGGCTAGATGTAATACAAGTATAGACTGGAGCCTATATTTTCGTAATTTTGAATTGATTTCTTGAATGTTAACCACAAACCAAAATAGTTGCTTAAATTAAAAAATATGTATTGCCTGAAAAAAACCTCAGGCTAGCTACCATATCTTATAATACATAATTTATTGTGTAACAAATATGAATAGTTGTACTGTTATGGCACAATCACCTCGCCTTATTTAAACACAAAATAATGGCGAATTTGGAGGACCAAAATATGTATAAAATTACCTTAAACCTGCAAAAAGCTTGCATACTTGGCACCCAGGAAAAGCCTCTGAATGCAGAGCAGCGCGTTCTTCGTAACCTCTGCATTCTCATGATTCATCAATTTCATTACACGATCTTTTGCTTTCAGGTCAGTCACAATAACTCGACCAGCAGGATGGTATTGAATGAACTGTGAGAGATCAAAGCAAGCAACTGCAAGGGCCCTCGGATCGGCAGACGTGTCCAGAACTGTTATAAGGACCCGTAGGATCTATCGCAGAACAAACAAACTTAGCATTGTGGTAAAATGTAATCTATGCACTAGTTAGGCTTCAAGAGAAATATAAATATTGTTGCAAGTCATGTTAATACTCTTTAATGAATAAGATAACCATCGCTGAAGGGCAAAAGCAATACCTGGAAATCATTCTCTTCAAAGCATGTAATGTTGTCACGCCAGAATATTGAATCCTTGTGCATTGGGGACCAGTCAAGATGACCAAGAAGGACTTCCTGCTTGTACTTTTCAAATGAACTCAATTTCTTAATGTTGTCTTTCAAACCTTCTTCCAGTTGATTCAGAGCCTCCAAGAGATCCTATGCAATGGTAAAAATAAAGAAGTACAATGAAACATATACTTGAAGCCAGTTCAGCTATAAAGATTTCATAATCAGCTCTACCTGACTACCTCAGTCAGAGAGTTTTGCTAAAATTGTAACGACAGTTGACACTTAGGAATACTAAAATTCAAATCTCGGTGTCTTTTGACTTGTTCATTATACAAAATTAGATGGATCTGAGAGCAACTTCTCACCTCGTCACTCAGTGCTTGTGCTTTTAAACTTTGAACAACGTGTGGCAGTCCAAGGTCTACCAATTGAGCTCCAATAGTACCTTTGCTGAGCAAGTTCTTTAGTGTCAAGACTATAACGCGGATAACCTGAAATTGTGGATACAACAGACATCACAAAGATCAGACTATAAGCTTTAATTTCTGAAGAAAGTGACGCAAATCAAAGCATCAATGTGCGCTTACTAGAAAATGAACCCAACAAGAAAAAGGCCAGGTATACCTTTTCTTTTTTAGAACCTTTGAGAACATCAATTAACCGGGGAAGGCTTCTTGAAGTAGCCAGGTACTCAATTGCAGGTTCATAGTATGACAAAAGCCAGACACAGAGACATGTTTCATAAAGGAGCTGTTTCAAGGATAAATGTCAATCATCAATTTAAAAAGGAGAAGATTATAGTTTGAAGCAATATATGTCAACTTTCAGTAAGCATAAATCAATATTCATAAACAGTTTAAATACCTTATATTTAAAATGCATTATCAGATTCAGGGGAAGCCAACATGAGACGATGAAATTACCTGCATGGACTGTTGAGTAGAAGCAGGAGAAATTAGAGGAACAAGCAGCTTCACACCATCTGCTTTAACAAAAGAAGATCTAACAACAGGCTCTTTCAGCATAATCGTGAGGCAGTTGATGGCTATAGGAATGCCACGAGTAGGGTGAGAAGGCTGCCTCAGCTACATGATTAGCGTAAAATCAGGATACATATATACACATATGTGATAGTCATGTGACCTAAATATTTCATGTCTAATTCAAGATAATCAATCTTAAAACAAATATAAGTCCTAAAAACAGCTCAAAAGATAATAATCAATTCAATTTCCATGCCTCTCAGATATGTAGGGTAGTATTTAAATCAATAGAAAGGATGGTTAGATTAATTTAATACAAGTTTGTACTTGACTTAGTTTTGCATATTCTGAACCACAGTTCGGTAACCCGTGTTTAACGTGCATCAGTATAGAAAATAAAAGGATCAACTAAACCAAATATGAAGGAGAAGTTTTAAGTTTCAGATGCCACAGACCTGGGCACAAATCCATTCAACCAGTCCTCTTAGAACATCATCAACAGTGGTGGATTTCTTCTTTGAAGCAGAGGTTTCTCCATTCATGTTGACAGCATCCTCAGTTTTTGGTCTTGAACTATAATTTTACACACGTTCTCAGCAAAAGTTTACTCATGTATAAATTCGTCAGTATTTTATACTAGATAAGTGATAATTGATGTTATAGGTACCTCACTACCAAAGCTAATATCTTGCAACATTTCTCTTGTATAAACCAATTTCCATTTTGAAGCAACCTGAAACCTTAAAAGATTGTTAGCTATCATTAAAAAAAGAAACCTAAAGTATATCAACTTCAATACGTCAGTAAAAAATAACAGTGACAAAAAACCACACAGTGACAAAAAACCACACAGTGAAAGCTCTACAAAATCACATTAATAGCTCAAACAACATGTGCATTTTAGACATATACAATTTCAATATTGATTATGGCTTCTTAAAATTTATAATTCAGAATATTAGATTAGCGATTTTTCTTGCCAGATGCATGATTTTACAATACTGGGTTTTCACTTCAAAGGTACATTACATCAGTTGCAAAATGTAATAGTCAGGCCAAAACAGGAAGCATTTAAAACTTTAAACTATCACTAGAGATTACTTGACTGGTAGCAACTTGAAACAGAGGTGAAAATACGAGCTGATATAACCAGCGAAGTTATACCACAATGCAGCAGATCTTTTCATAAATGGGTGCACGAAGAACATAAATTTCAATCAACCTCACCTCAAGAAAGGGTCATAAGTATCTTCACTAGAAACAGAGTTGTCATGGAATAATTTGGCTCTTTTCGGATTTCCTGCCAATAACAGGAATCAGAAAAACTAATTATTTAAATTTATTTTTTATACAAAGCAAGTATGTTCCGCATCCCACTTACCTGAAAGCATTTCATCAACTAAAGCAAGAACATATTCTACTGTCTCTTCCTTAAATATGTCACGTAAAATTGTGACAAACAAACGTACATAAGCTGCACCATCCTGCAAGAATTTTTCACTTGTCAAAATCGCTAAACAACCATCAGTATTATCTCATAACCATCAACTACACAAATCACCAGCTATATTCTATGTTTCCAGAAGCACACAAGTAGCCATAATTAGAAATTCAAAGAGAGTAATAACCATATGTTACAGATGAATATGTTCGTGATTCAAACTAATTAATCCAAGAATTAAAATTAACAATGTGTTAGGATCCAAAAGTTCTGGAATATTTATAAGTTACAGATTAGTACAGAGGTAAAATTCATAATACATAATCATCTAAAAATAATCCAACTAAATAGTTAACTTACTCATTTTTAAGGGACTAATTATTTCTATCCTCTGCCTATATTTATAATTATTAGATTAGTATAGAGGTAAAATTTATGATACATAATCATCTAAAAAATAATCCCACTATATACTGTAGTTAACTAATTCATATTTAAGGGACTAATTATTTCTACCCTCTGCCTAGGGCCTGGGTATTGCAATTTCAATGAAAGTCAAAAGCGATTCAAACTTTATTTATGGGATAACTCAAAGATGAAATACAGTAGCTATCATGGTAGATAGGCTACAAATCTGGTTATCATAATATGATAGAACAAACATGAGGATGTCAGTTAATAATTTGTTGTGTATCTTGTCTTATTGTTTGTGTGTTTAAATATTGGCATTGTGTCTCTAAAGATTAAATTTAAGTATTGGAAACCTAAGATCATTTTCCATGATGCTTTAAAAGAGTCTCTCTAAATCTTCGAGGGTAGGTTACATAATTGAATTGGTATGTACTCTATCATACATTCCTCCGGTTATCTGCGAGTATAGCATTTTCAGACACTGACATTGTATCTCTAAAAGGCAAAGTTCTCGATATCAGAATATGCAAGATCACATGTTGTGATGCTCCAGCAAAATCACCCTCCGCCCCTACCCCTCTCCGGAATCACATGAAAATATCTATCTGGAGTACTTGTAACCATGGCATCATATAGCCCCACCTTTGTTCCTACCACCTTCGGATCTTATACTATGACGAATAAGTTGCACTGGAGACTGAAGTTTTGGTACTAAAATTTGAATAATATTTATCTCAAATAAAGTTTGCATACAATAATCAAGGTAGACAGTAACAGGATGTTATGTTGCTTCTTTGTACCAAATAACCAAATCTTACAATAAAACTTACACTGTCCAATAACTGTGCCTTTTCACTGCTGGGCTTATTATCATAACGTCGTAACAGCTGCAGTCCTGTCCCAGATATCATCTTAGTCGTGGTGTACGTCTCCCATGAAATATCCCTCTTTAAAACCTTAAAAAACAAGCATCGGTCAGTTAATCTGTGCATATAGAAAAATATTGTTATTTGGCTTATGTATTTAACAACATAATTCGAAAGTCCATTAATCATTAAACTCAAACACGATTCACATATAATCTGCTATAGATAAAATCTGCTTGTCCGTAAATACAAGTTTCTACTAATTGGCATGCTCGTCAAAACAACCGCTTAAGCATTTACAACTTCACATACAGTACATGTGCAAAACAAACAAAGTTCTCATGGACCAGCAAAACAAACAAAATTCTCATAGACCTCAAACAATTTTTAGTACATTTCAGATACCTGAAAAAAATAAATAAACTGTCAAATATCGAATTTCACTTCGATTCGACTAGCATGGACAATACAAAGAGTAATCATGTATGTCGTAAATAAAAGAAATCCAATAAAAACAATCATTGACGAGAACATAATTAAAATCAGTTAAATTAATCGATCTTTTCGGGAAAATAAATAAGAATGTTAAGAAGAACATAACATTATAAGAGCAAAATACAAGTAAGTAGATCTGGAATTGAAATATATAAGATTCAGATCCTCGATTGAGGGGTAGCAATTACATTATACATGTGTATAGATACAGATTACAGGAGGATGTGTATGTATACCTGGTCGGTAGTAAGCTCGGCTTGATCCGCAGGCATTTTTACTCTATGATTTCAATTTCTTAAGGTTTATAATTGAATCAATTGGATTCAATGATTTATTTATCTATGAGATAACCAACAAGCAAACAAAACTTGTGTTTGGTTTAGTGACCACAAGTAAGTTTGTGAATCCACAACTGTATTCTCTTTATGTATTTGCAATAAGGTGCCTTTTTTCATACTCACCAAAAGACAAAATATTTTTTTACATTTAAAATAAAGGTAAATGGATTTTTTTCTCACCCAACTATTCATTTCTTTATAAATCTATCATCCAATTTATATTTTTATTTCTTTTATCACCGTCATTACTTTTGTATTGAAATTTATCCCGTTCCGTTAAGTTTGAAATCTTCCCGTTAAAACAACCGAAAAACGAAGAAATTGTTGCCAACAACCGGCACCGTCCCGGTCACCTATCATTTTTCCGGCCAAACCAATTTATAGTCAAATTGGCTCTGTTCTCTATGATTTTTCAGTCCAAATCACTTTATACAAACTCAACAATTCATATCTAGTAACAGCAATCACAATCAAAGTGCTTCTCGATGATTTTGTCGATATCTAATAAAAAATTTCGACGAATTTAAAATCCGGTAATAACAAAATTGTTCAAAACTCAATAAAATTTAATAAATACAAACCAATACACACCTATAAGACTATGACACCAACTTATACTAACAAATAATCACCAAATCAGTCAGGAAAAATGAAGAACACAATGGCGTATACTTTCCTGGCGAACACAAAGTTATAACACAAAACTCATGAAATAAATATATGTGTTATCATAATCGAACGATCTATACATTCATAATTTTAAAATTAGTGAATAATTTGTAACATCCCACATCGATAAGAATAAGAGTGTTTGGGACCTTTATAGATACAAGTCAATAACTAATGTGTACCAAATCGCTAGCTTTTTCGGACTGACCTGTGGTGGGTTGTTAGGTCCGGTACGCATTCGGTTGTGGGTTGGGATGTTATAAATGGTATCAGAGCTCTGTCCGGCCGGAAGTGCGGAGGCACTGCCCGGTTTTCGTATGTGTGTTTGTGAGATCGACGAGGACGTCGATCCTATAAGAGGGGGTGTTTGTAACTGTTAGATATATTTGATAATGTCATGGCTAATATGATTTGTGTTTAGTTTTCAGATCTTACTTAAACTGGATAAATCAGTACTTATTGGAAGTCAGGACTTAAGGATATCAGTACTTATATTATCAGAAGATAATCATCAGAAGATGGATATCAGAACTTAAGTACTGAAGGACGTTCAGATAAGGACAACAGCTGATTAAAGGAAAGAAGATTGAGACAAACATAAGAAGAGATATGCATGAAGAAGGAATTCTATGAAGAATAAAATACTTGGAAGAAAAGATATATGATTGATATATTTTAGAAAGCAGAATTATATTCCATATCAATTAGCAATTATCTTGTAATTGTTTAGTATATAAACACAGACATAGGATTTACACTATAAGTGTTATCATTATCGAAAATATTATTCGTAGTAACCCTAGTAGCTCTCGTGATTTTTGTTCATCACTGAGAGGTAACAGTTCCATACTGTAACAGAGTTTATTGTTTCAATAAAGTTTGTTTTCTGTTACTTGAGTTATTAAAGTTCGATTTGATTGTACTTTACACTGTATTCACCCCCTCTACAGTGTGTGTGTGTGACCTCACAAGTGGTATCAGAGCCAATCTGTTAGCGTACAAACAGTTTAAGATCCAAACACAATCATGTCTAAAACAGAAACTTCAACTAAGCCCACCAAAACTGAAGAACCTCCAAAGTCACAAATTCAAAGCCGATATGAGACCATCAGAGTTCCCATATTGAGACCATCTGAATATCCCATATGGAAGGTGAGGATGACCATGTTTCTGGAAGTGACAGATCCAGAATATCTTGATAGAATCAAGGAAGGGCCTCACAAACCAACCAAGCTCGCTGTTGCAGTTGCAGGTGAAGCAGCAAAGACTGTACCAAAGGAGAAGAGTGATTACACTGCTGAAGATATCGTATCAATTGCTAAGGATGCTAAGGTACGACACTTACTGCATAGTGCCATTGATAATGTAATGTCAAACAGGATAATAAACTGCAAGACTGCAAAGGAGATATGGGATGCCCTGGAAACAAGGTGTCAGGGAACTGATACGATTAAGAAGAACAGGAAGACAATACTCACTCATGAGTATGAACACTTTGACTCAAAGGCTAATGAGTCATTGACTGATTTATATGATAGATTTGTCAAACTCTTGAATGATCTGTTACTGGTTGATAAGGAGTATGATCTTGAAGATTCAAACCTTAAATTCCTGTTAACTCTTCCTGAATGCTGGGATTTAAAGGCAACAACAATAAGAGACAACTACAATCTCGATGAAAAAACTCTTGATGAAATATATGGAATGCTCAAGACTCATGAACTTGAGATGGAACAAAGAAGCATGAGGAAAGGAGGAAAGTCAAGAACAGTTGCTCTTGAAGTTGAAGAAGAATCCCCAAAAGCACCTACCTCAAGGAAAGACAAGGGTAAAGCTCTTTTTACAAAGTCTGATACTGAGTCATCAAGTTCTGAAAGTGATGATGACTCAGAATCTGAAAGCCTGCCTGAGACGGATGCTGATGAAGAGATGATGAAGCTGTGTGCTCTTATGGTGAAAGGGATCACAAAGATTGCATACAGGAAGTTCAGGAAGGGAAAGAAGTTTTCCAGGAAAGGCACAAGTTTTGATAAGAAGAATTTCAGAAGATCTGAGGGCAGAGGAGGAAAGTCTGGAAGAGGAGATTATACCAATATCAAATGCTATAACTATGGTGAGAAAGGCCACATATCTCCTGATTACAAGAAAGTGAAGAGTGACAAAGGCAAGGCTCTTGTCACAAAGAAGAAAAGCTGGACAGGCACCTCAGATTCTGAAAGTGAGGAGAATTATGCCTTGATGGCAAATGCTGATAAGGCAAGTGCTGAAAGCAGTTCTGAAGCTGCTGAATCAAAGGGCAACAGGAAAAACATCCTAGTTCTGGACAGTGGATGTTCAGGACATATGACTGGAAATAAAGCCCTGCTATCAGACTTTGTGGAGAAAGCTGGCCCTAGTGTTTCTTATGGAGATGGCAACATTGGAAACATATTGGGATATGGTAATATCAATCTTGGGAATGTCATCATTAATGAAGTAGCTCTGGTCTCAGGACTTAAACACAATCTGCTGAGTATAAGTCAAATCTGTGACAGAGGTTATCATGTTGATTTCTTTGAAGAACACTGTGAAGTTGTGAGTAAATCTACAGGCAAAGTTGTTCTGAAAGGATACAGGCGTGGTAACATTTATGAAGCCAAACTTTCAACAAGTACTGATGGTTCTGCAATCTGCCTGATGAGTAGAGCATCAATTGAAGAAAGATAGAATTGGCACAAGAAACTCTCTCATTTAAATTTCAACAACATAAATGAGTTGGTCAAGAAAGATCTTGTGAGAGGATTGCCAAAATCAGTATTTGCTCCTGATGGCCTTTGTGATTCTTGTCAGAAGGCTAAACAAAGAAAATCCTCATTCAAGAGCAAGACTGAATCATCAATACTTGAGCTTTATCACCTACTACATGTTGATCTATTTGGTCCAGTGAATGTCATGTCTATGGTAAAGAAGAAATATGCCTTGGCCATAGTAGATGAGTTCACCAGATACACATGGGTGTATTTCTTGCACACAAAAAGTGAAACTGCATCTATCTTGATTGATCATGTCAGGCAACTGGATAAATTGGTCAAAGATTCTGTGAAAATTATAAGGAGTGATAATGGTACTGAGTTCAAGAATCTGATAATGGAAGAGTTCTGCAAAAACCATGGAATCAAGCAGGAATTCTCTGCTCCTGGAACTCCACAGCAAAATGGAGTTGTTGAAAGGAAGAATAGAACTCTCATTGAAGCTGCACGTACAATGCTTGAAGAAGAAAAGCTTCCAACCTATTTATGGGCTGAAGCTGTGCAGACTGCTTGTTTTACTCAAAATGCAACACTCATTAACAAGCAAGGAAAAACACCATATGAGATGTTGAAGAAAAAGAAGCCAAATCTGAAGTATTTTCATGTATTTGGATGCAAGTGTTTTGTTCTTAAGACTCATCCTGAACAGCTATCTAAATTTGATCTAAAAGCTGATGAAGGAATCTTTGTTGGATATCCACTTTCCACAAAAGCCTTCAGAGTCTATAACTTGAGAACAAGAGTGGTCATGGAATCTATCAATGTCTCTTTTGATGATAAGAAGATTACTGGACTTAAAGATTTTATTGATCATGATCAGCTGAGATTTGAAAATGAAGACTCAAATTCTGATACTGAAAATCCTGACGATATAAGTCCTAATACTGCAAACTCTGATGGATTAAACTCTGATATTATTGAAACTGTGATAACTATGCCAAAGGAAGATGCACCTATGCAGGGGGGCATACTCAAGATATTATACACATCTCAAGAAGCATCAGAATATACATCTGGCTCTTCAAGTTCTGATTCGTCAAGTTCTGATAAGCCAAGTTCTGATAGTACTGAAAATCTAAATTCTGAAGAATCCAACTCAGAGAGCATAGTTTCAGGAGGAGCATCAGAAAATGAAAATGAAGACAACATGGATCATGGGGGAGCATCCAGTTCTAGAAAAAACCTTCCATCTGCAAGGAAGTGGACTAAATCACATACACAATCCTGATGCAGGTGTCAAAACTAGAACAGGTACTTCAAACGAATGTCTTTACAATTCTTTTCTTTCTCAGACTGAGCCAAAGAAAGTGGAAGAAGCTCTTCAAGATGCTGATTGGGTGCAAGCAATGCAGGAAGAGTTAAATGAATTTGAAAGAAACAAAGTCTGGACCCTAGTGCCAAGACCAAAGAACAGATCTGTTGTTGGTACAAAATGGGTATTCAGAAACAAAACTGATAGTGATGGCATAATTACAAGGAATAAGGCAAGGCTGGTTGCAAAAGGATATTCTCAATAGGAGGGAATTGATTATGATGAAATATTTGCACCAGTTGTTAGATTGGAAGCCATAAGGATATTTTTGGCTTATGCTGCTCATAAAAAGTTTACTGTCTTTCAAATGGATGTGAAAAGTGCTTTTCTCAATGGAGAATTAGAGGAAGAAGTATATGTTGAACAACCTCCAGGCTTTGTAGATTCCAAATATCCAGATTATGTCTACAGGCTTGATAAAGCACTTTATGGACTTAAGCAAGGTCCTAGAGCATGGTATGAGACTTTAGCTCAGTTTCTTCTGGAAAGTGGATTTAACAGAGGAACTATAGACAAAACACTGTTCTACCTCAACCATGGAAAGGACTTACTTCTGGTCCAGATTTATGTTGATGATATCATTTTTGGGTCTACAAATGACAGACTTTGCAAGAAGTTTTCCAAATTAATGCAGTCAAGGTATCAGATGAGTATGATGGGGAAACTTAGCTATTTTCTGGGCCTTCAAGTCAAGCAGAATGAAGAAGGTACTTTTATTTGTCAAACTAAGTACACCAGAAACTTGCTGAAGAAATTTGGAATGCAAGATTGTTCAAGTGCATCCACTCTCATGGCCACTGCAACAAAACTGGACAAGGATATTGGTAAATCAGTAGATATTACTGATTACAGAGGTATGATTGGCTCTCTACTCTATCTAACTGCTAATAGACCTGATATCATGTATGCTACCTGTCTTTGTGCAAGATTTCAAGCAGATCCAAGAGAACCTCACTTAACAGTTGTGAAAAGAATTTTCAAGTATCTTAGGGGAACAGCTGATCTGGGATTGTGGTATCCCAGAGAATCAGATTTTAAACTAATAGGTACTCAGATGCAGATTTTGCAGGTTGCAAAATTGACAGGAAAAGCATAAGTGGAAGCTGCCAATTTCTTGGAGGCAGATTAGTTTCTTGGTTTAGCAAGAAACAAAAGTCAATTTCCACATCAACTGCAGAAGTAGAGTACATTGTTGCAGGAAGCTGTTGTGCACAGATTCTTTAGATGAAGAATCAGTTACTGGATTATGGGTTAACATATTTCAAAATCCCTATTTACTGTGATAATCAAAGTGCTATTGCTATGATAGGTAATCCAGTTCAACACTCAATGACAAAGCACATCAGCATCAGGTACCATTTCATAAGGGAACATGTGGATGAAGGTACAGTGGAATTGCACTGTGTTCCAACAGATCAACAACTAGTAGATATCTTCACAAAACCACTGTGTGAAGCTACTTTTACAAGATTGGTAAATGAACTTGGAATGGTTTTAGGTTCTTTCTCTAAATCTGCTTAGTTTTGTTCTGATGCATCAGACTTTATGATCAGTATTTACAGAAATTACTCTCTTTGTGTATTCTGTGCTTAATTGAAAACTTGCTTAAGTACTGACTGTTGTCTGATATAACTTTCTAAACTCTGATAGTGATATGTCTGTTTATGTAAGTATTCAATCCTATGAGGATACTTGTGCTAGATGCTGACCTAGTAGTCTTTAATAAACTAGGGATCCCATGTTAGAAGTAATTATTTCTGTGGAAATCTATTGACACAAGCAAATTCTGATATTGAGCTTAGTTGATTTTACTTTGTCTATCTTATTACTAAGTCACAAACTAGAATAATGCTTCTCATCTGTTAAGTTCTGATGCTAGTAAATCTGTTGAATGTCCTAAGTGCTGATAAACCTCTCTTATCAAAAGAAAAAGAAAAGAATCAAGGATTAAAATCAGGTACTCCTTTGAGATCTAGAGTAAAAATGTGGAAGGAACAACCCAAGTGCATTGCTGGTATTAAGTAAATATGCATCAGAAAAGCAAAATATTTTCTTGGTGACTTTTCACACTCTATGGTTACTGGAGAAATACTCTGATAATAGCATAAATTCTGATAAGCAGTCGTGACTCACTTACACTGAGAAGCCATTGTAAAATGGAATTTAAAAAGATGCACAAAATTAGCACAAAATAGTTGAGGTGGACTCAAGCATGAACTCATTCAATAGTAGGTTTCAGAATAATGACAGATTTTTAGTAAAGTTTTAGTTATGCCTTATTTCTAAGATGTACTGAAGTGAATCATACTTTACTCTTTATCTGATATTTAGCTTAATGCACACACTAAACACTCTATATGAATGATGAAAATTACTGTGGTGATCTATGTTATTTTAGATGAACAGTTTCTGTGTCACATTGCACAAATTCTGAGGACAAGTTCTGATTGCACGTTCTGATGATTAAGTTCTGAAGACTCTATATCAGAATTTGTGTAAGGACTTACTAAGATAGGCATTCATTTTTCGATTTAAGAAATCATGTTCTGATAACTGTTAAGTTCTGATATAAGTCTAAGTTCTGATATTAAAACTTGATCCTTTACTTGACTTATTTATGGATAAAATCTAAAAACAGTCTCATTTTAAATCAGAATATGTTTGGGTAGAATATTAACAGTCAATATCATAAGGGATAGTGGTTCATGTACATGTACAGTAATGTTTACTTGTTACTTGTGCGCATTAAACCCTGACTTACACTTCCAATGACTATTTTTCGTCTTCCCGGTCTAGGGAGACGAGGTAGAATTAACTCTACCTGTTAGCATTAAATTTCCTTGCGTCTCCTGGCATTCTTTTGTCTATATAAATATCCACTTCACAAACAGCTCAATCTTCATCCTCAGCACCTACTGTGAAGCCTTCATCTTTCAAGCCTAAGAGGACAAAGACTGTTCCTCAAACACCTCAGAAGAGAAGGAGGATTGTTTTGAGAGATGAATCTGATAGTGAGGAACAGGTTCCTACTTCAGAACCTGTTGATAAAGAAGCTGAGAAAGTTCCTTCTCAGAAGGATTCTGCAATTGGGGGATCTAAGCTTCTCAAAAGGCTTAGAAGAATGACTGTTGATGAAACTCCCAAGGAATCCATACCTTCAAAGAGATACAAGAAACAGAGGGCAAAAAGGCCAGTTTCAGATGATGAGGAAGCAGCAGCTAAGGAAGGCGATCAGGAATCTCTGATCTCACAAGAACAAGAATCTTCTAAAGCCACTGCTTCTCCATTAACTCCAACTAAGGAAGCTGCTACTGAAAAGGCCAACACACCATCTGTGTCTCCTAAGAGTGTATCTCCTGTTGATTCAGGCACAAGTGCTGATATTAATATCCAGAACTTGGTTGTGCCTGAAGTACTTTGCTTAGAAGCTCCAACAGCAACTAATCCATCAATAACACCTGTTACTGATGCTGCTCAAACTCCAGAACCATCTACTACACCTTCTCTGCATCTAGATGATGATGATCAGACTAAAGGTGAGCATTAGGATATAGCCGTTGATCAGAACTTGGAACCAGATCAGCAATTAGAGGATGATCCTGAAGCCTCTATTGCTACTCATACTGTTGTTTTATCAGAAGATACTGATTCTGTAAGTTCTGATGCTGCAAATGCTGGAGATACTGGTGATGTTGCTCCAAATACAGATGCTGATGAAGCAGGTCCTTCAGGACATGCCCCTCAATAAACTATTCTTAAATCTAAATTAGTTAAGAAGTTTGTTACTAGAGAAGCACCAGTGCCTTGGAGTGAAACTCCTGCAGGACATGAGTGGACTAAGGAATGGAACTCAGTTACCTGTGCTCCAACTGCACAACATCTGGCTGAGCACTTGAAAAAAGCCGATGAAATGTTAAATACTGATGATTTCAAAACACAGCTTATAGTCACTGCATTGAGTACTAAACATCTACAAGGTCTCCATTCAACTACTCATGCAGAGTTACATCACTTAGGGGAAGAATTAATGAAGCAAGAACAAGTTCAGAAGATTGACAAGAAAAAATTCTTCCAACCTGTCTTTGACAAAGTTGCTTATATTGAGAAGACTCAAGAGTCACAACAAGCTCAGATTGATGATATTTTGAAAAATCAAGCTTCTCAGCAATCTCAACTTAATGAAATCCAAGCCTTAGTGGAATTTCTTGTCTCTCTTCTCTTACCTGCTGATGCCAAAAAGGGGGAGAAAGTAATTAAGTCCAAATGCAAAACTGATAAGACACTGAAGGGGAAGGATGATGAAAAGGATGATCAAGAAAACCCTGGAATGGGTAGAGGTCTCTCATCAAGAAAAGCTGAAATCACAAGTCACAGGACAAGTTCTGATACTGGAAAAAGAATTAGTTCTGCTACTGGTAAAAGGATAAGTTCTGATGAATTTTAGATCTTGATGAAGAAATGTCAAGACAGTTATTTCTTCAGGAAAATCCAGGAATGGACTTGGAGAGTTTAATGGAAGAAGAAGCCAGACTTAAATCAGAAAAAGTCAAGTCTAAATCTGAAGCTTCTGGTAAAAAGACACTTCCAAAACTCAAAGACATTGTGATAAAAGAAAGGACAAATACTGAAGCAACAATGGCTAAATCACAACCGCAGATAGATCCAAGATCCAAGGGTAAAGAAAAAGTTGGTGAACCTATCAAGGTTTATGTGCCTCTTGTGAATGAAGAAATTACTGATGAAAAGGATGATCTTGCTCTGACTTCAAGAGAAGTTTTTAAGACAACCTCTGACATGGCTCAAGTTGTTCAGAGTCAAGAGACAGTAAGTTCTGATATTTTGAAGAAGCAAGTAACCTCTGACATAGCTCAAGTTAACTTGATATCAAAAGATAAATCAAAGAAACTCCTACCAGGATTCACTAAAGCAAAACAGACTCAACCTTTGAAGACTGCTGCAAGTGGTTTTGAAGCAAGAGTGGTTACTGGAAAGGAAGCAAGAGATAAAACTGGATTGGGAAGTGCTGATGAAAGAAGAATATAGAACACTACCAATGATCCAACTTCCTTGAGTGAATCAGGTATTGGAGCAACTCCTGAGAGATTGAATCAACTGGAATCTGTATAAATGGTTTACCATACCTACTTGAAAGAACACATCTTGTTGTACTTCATGACAGATGGTAGGGTTTATCATATAAGGCAAAATGCTATTCCATTGAAGTATTTTGAAGAACTGGAGCATGTACTATTCTTACTTCAAGTGAATGACAGATTAACAGAAAGTGCTGCAAACTATTTGAAGGATCACATTCAGAGACAGAAAAGGCTTTATTCTGTTAAGTCTAACAGTACATATCTTCCAAAATACAGAGATCACAAGGGTGATATAGTTGAAATGAAGCCCAACACTGCTAAGATTATAACTACCTTTCTGGGTTACAGGGCTGTGGAATTCAATCTTGAGTCTGATAAGGCATATTTGATCAGACTGGATCAGGATATAAGAAAAGCTAAGATTAATGATCTCAGGGCTGCAATCTTTCAAATTGGTGAAGATACTGCAGAACTTAAAGATGCTAAAAGGAGGATGACTGACGAACTCAGATATGCTGAGAGATGTTTGTTGAAGAACTATCTCAGAACAACTCCTGACATCAGAGAGATCAGAAGATGAAGCCAAGTCAAGATCTACAACTGCTTAAATTCTGATATTTGTACAGACTGAAGTTGTTATCAGAAGTTAAAGATTGGTAAAGCTTTAAGGACTGTAAGTTGTAGTTATCTAGTCTAATTCTCATGCATTTGTACTTAATGTTTTTGACATCATCAAATATTTGTTAAACTTGTATATTATGCTAATTTACAAGTTGGGGGAGATTGTTAGATATATTTGATAATGTCATGGCTAATATGATTTATGTTTAGTTTTCAGATCTTACTTAAACAGGATAAATCAGTACTTACTGGAAGTCAGGACTTAAGGATATCAGTACTTATATTATCATAAGATAATCATCAGAAGATGGATATCAGAACTTAAGTACTGAAGGACGTTCAGATAAGGACAGTAGCTGATTAAAGGAAAGAAGATCGAGACAAACATAAGAAGAGATATGCATGAAGAAGGAATTCTATGAAGAATAGAATACTTGGAAGAAAAAAAATCTGATTGATATATTTTAGGAAGCAGAATTATATTCTATATCAATTAGCAATTATCTTGTAATTGTGTAGTATATAAACACAGACATAGGGTTTACACTATAAGTGTTATCATTATCGAAAATATTATTCGTAGTAACCCTAGCAGCTCTCGTGATTTTTGTTCATCACTGAGAGGTAACAGTTCCATACTGTAACAGAGTTTATTGTTTCAATAAAGTTTGTTTTCTGTTACTTGAGTTATTAAAGTTCGATTTGATTGTACTTTACACTGTATTCACCCCCTCTACAGTGTGTGTGTATGACCTAACAGTAAAATCCCACATCGATAAGAATAAGAGTGTTTGGGACCTTTATGGATACAAGTCAACAACTAATATGTACCAAATCGCTAGATTTTTCGGACTGACCTATGGTGGGTTGTTAGGTTCGGTACGCATTCGGTTGTGGGCTTGGATGTTATAAATGGTATAAGAGTTTTGCCCGGCCGGAAGTGCAGAGGCACTGTCCGGGTTCCGTATGTGTGTTTGTGAGATCGACGAGGACGTCGATCCTATAAGAGGGGGTGTTTGTAACATCCCACGTCGATAAGAATAAGAGTGTTCGAGACCTTTATAGATACAAGTTAACAACTAATGTGTACCAAATCGCTAGCTTTTTCGGACTGGCCTGTGGTGGGTTGTTAGGTCCGGTACGCATTCGGTTGTGGGCTTGGATGTTGATGTTACATAATTAATCAAAATAAAACTCCAAAATTCACATTTTTTAGACAAAATTAACGGAATGGTTTAAAATGAAAAAGAAATGTAACGTTGGTGACAAAAAAAATATAAGTTGGGCGGTAGGTTTCTAAAGAAATAAATATTTTGGTGATAAAAAAATCGAGTTTCCCTTAAAATTATTACTTATAATTTAATATTATAATATTAGACACTTAGCAAAAAATTAATAATAATCATAATATTCTTTAAAATTGCAATCTCGTGTTTGGGATTATAGGACAATTAAATACTTTTTCTAAATTTATAAAATATTATTAGGAAATTCTTCTATATACGTTGTTTTCGTATCTTTATTCTAGTTTTATTATCTTTATTCACGATAAACGCTACTGTTTTTTTTTTCAAAAATTCAATCTTTGTTTTTTAATTATTTCGTTCTCTTCATCCCCCGCCCTCTTTCTTATATGTGTAAACATGCAAACAAACATCCTAAGATAATCGTGATTGGATCATAGTGATGATGATGATGAGATGACGATGCTTAGTCAAATTCAATAATATTAATTTTCAATTCTTTGTTCCGATTTATACAGATCGATTCTTTTTGATAAATACGTATATATAGATACACACATTTTTACAGATATACAATTAACCTAATTTTATGCGATACTGATTTTGGTTGATCATGAAATTGTATTTGATTATTAGTTGAATATTAATATATTGCAATTGATTGCACAATTTGCAATTTTATCGATTATTCGTAAATATTGTAACATCTCTTATGGATTTTGCTCACAGATTTACTTGCTTAGAGCATCTCCAACCATATTAGGTATAATGGTTGGCTAAAATAATAAAAAATAATAGTTGGCTATAATATAAAGAATGAAAAATTGTTTTGACTCCCATGATGTTATGTATAGTTGTTTGCTATATATATAAAAAAATTATTACTATTAATAGAAGGAAAGTTGTGAGATGGAAATACAATAAATATAAAATATTAATTAAAATGGTAAATTGACGATGTGGAGTAATATAGAGAATTATAGTGGTTCTACAAATATAGTCAACCGATCTAGGTTATCTAAATTATTTTTTTGCTAAGGGCTTGTGATTGGAGACAATGATTATTCATATTGGTTAGCTAAATGTATTGCCACATAGGATTTAGCTAAGGGTTTTGAGTGTATTGGAGATGCTCTTATATATTCATTTTTGGAGAATTTTGTTAAATTTTGTTGAAATTGCGTTGCATGTGTAGTTGTTGGGATTGTCAATCGAAAGCTTCAATTTTGAATTTCTTTGAAGTCACATTTGAGGTTGTAAGGTTGTAGATTGGAAAATTAATTTTCGAAACTTTAGAATCGGAGTAACATTTGGAGTTGAAAGGGTTGTAATCGCGGATCGTAATTTTGAAAATAAAAATTAAAGGCGATTTATTTGTAAATTATTTTTAAATAGGTCGTATTTTTGGGTTTTTTAATGTATTTTTTAAAAAAAGTCCAATAATTTATAAGCTCTAACAAATTTAGGGGCTCACCGTGAATCGAACTCAGAATCTCGAATAATTAATATAAACCATTAACCACTTAAGACATCTCAGCGCGCTCAAAAAATTCTTACTTATTAATATATGGTTGTTTCTTTTTCTTTTCTTTTTATCAAGAATATTTCATTGTTTCTAATTAATTCAAATATCTTGATTTACTCTTGACAAAAAAATTCTTGATTTACTATTTATCCTTATATTTGAATTGTATGTACTTTTTTTATTGATTACACACAATAATATCTAATATCTAATACATTAATTTGAATGATTTAACGGGCGAATCTCCGGTTACCTTTTAAGCATTATTTCTCATTTGAATCAGACCCTTTTACAAAAGTATGTGATACTTATACCGGGTTTCTGAATGTAAGATAGACATTAAAAAAATTGAAAATGACTTATTTTACTTTCTCTCCTAATCTTTAAGAATATTTTGAAAATAAAAATTGATAGAACTTCTTTCTATATCTCTAACTTTTTTTTCTTCTTCTTTTTCATAGACTCAATCAGGAAAAAGTTAAAAAAACTTCAATTCTTTATATTACTTTTCTTTTCTTTGTAAAAAAAAATTTGTAGAACACAACTTTAAAGTTTATTAAAATTAAAAAGAAGTTGAGTTTCTCTGTTTCAAACTTCGTATATTTCATGACAATTTAGTCGATTATTCATTAGTTTATGGAAAAAACTCATGATATTATTCATGGATAAGCGGAAACCGGACTGAATAATGAAATTGAACTAAAAATTGCAAAAATCGCACAAAAATAACATCAATAGTTATTGATTTAATTATTGTTTCAAATTTTAGAAATTCCATTTATGTGATTGATTTGGTTTTATTTTCATCTTAAATCAAGTCATACAAAACTAAATCGATAAAAATGAATTGCACCAAATTAATAAAAATTAATTAATTAAAATTATTAAAATTATATATATAATTATATATTATTGATTAACTAATTTGTAAAGGATAATTGCCGTTTTTAGTATCAAATAAATAATATGGCGTAAAAAACTAAAATACCCACCAAAAGTGGGTCAATTACCCAAAATATTGATTGACAAAACTGTTCGCCCAAAATGTCCACCGAATTTGCATGACAGACATGCATATTCTTTTTTTTTTTTAAAAAATTATAAGATGTGTATTCACTATCTACAGTAACTAAATACGCATCTCCGACATGCGTATTCGGGCTACAGTGAATACACATTTACAAAAGCATATTATTTACCGAAGTTTTATAAAATAGAATACGCATGTCTAGCATGCGTATTCAGTGGAGATTTTGGTTGGAACATATCGTTAATGAGCATTTTGGATACTTAGAGCTGCAAAGCAGTGTATTTTGAACATTTTTCTTAAAAGTTAGATAAAAAACACCAGTAAATTGGATAACAACAACCAAAAGTTTGGCAAAAAAAGTTTGGGGCAAACTGTAGAAGTAAGTATAGACAGACCAGTACATATTTGTTAGATACTGAGTGTTGTGAAATATAACACAGAGGGGGGGTGAATGTGTTTCTTTGGATTTTAATTGGTTTTGAAAGTATTCGGATTATAAATGAACAAAGCAGATAGAACTTGTAGAGATAAATTGTTTAACTGTAAGCACACAAACAAAATATCAAAAACTCACTTGATTGTATTAATCAAATTTGTTTTGCTACAAATTTGTATTCTTGAAATTAAGAACTCGGCTACAAATCTTGAGAGAGAATACAAGATATTTTCTAGAATAGTTTGATACTTCTAAACTAAGGACTCATGCATATTTTATAGACTAACAGCATGGGTTTACAAAACTTATACTAAAATGTACTAACACGGTTTCTAAAGCTATCTTATCTATTTCTATTTCTAATGTTAGCAAATCTGTGCAGAATCTTGTAGGTCTATGACCATCCTTTTTCCAGTGAATCTAGGCCCTTGATCTTGTATTCTTCAAGCTGTTTTTGTAGACTTTCCAATTCAGTGAATGAATTGTTTGTTGACTGATAATCTTGAATCTTAAACTTGTTTGTATTCTGAATTTTAAGACTGTTTGTCGAGATCTCTTTTGTTCTGTCGAGATGTCACATATCGATAAGTATTATGACTTATCGATATCTTGAGTTCTTTACATGTGTCTTTGACTTGTCGAGGTCTCCAATTCTCTAAATGTAGAATGACTTGTCGATATCTCCAGTTCTCTACATAGGGTTTTGACTAGTCAATATCTCTAGTTCTCTACATGAAGATTTGGCTTCTCGATATCTCTAGATCTCTACATGAACAAATGACTTGTCGATATCTCCATTTCTCTACATTGACTTTTTGATTTGTTGATATCTGAGATCTCCACATGCATTTTGGATTTATCGATATCTGGGATCCCTACATGCATTTTGACTTATCGATATCTCTTGGGACTTTTTGATAAGTCATTATGGACTTCTCGATAGACTTCTCGATATCCCTTGATCTGTGACTTGTTGATATCACACTTAGAATATTTTTCCTAGAACATAATTATTAAAATCCAAGATGCTACACTTTTCTCCAAGGTATGATCATGATTTGATCTTCTTCCAGAGTTTATTTCTTATATTGAAGGTTGTTCATTGAAAAATCCTATAGTCTAATCTACTTTACATTTTTACAAACTCAAGGAATACAATTACAATATACAAATATAGATTATCATTCAAGTTATCCTTGGAGTTGTCAATATGACTTAGTCTAGTTATGTACAGGCATGTCTTGCACAACAATCTCCCCCAATTTGTGAGAAGATTGCTTGTCATAAATTCATGCCTGATAATAAGACTAACCCCAAGCTAAAATCAAATACAATAAGACTGACAAATTTGTAAAGTATATTTTATACATCTTGCAGTTACATCAAATTTTGAGTTACAAAAAATTATTTGAATTTCTCATAACCAGGTTACTTTCTAATTAGGTCCTTGAGTTTGACTAGTACTTCAAGTTCTTCAATGATCTCAGTTCCACTTAGAGCTTCCACTAGTCTGAGCCATTCAACTAATGAGTAATTGTTGAGAAGATGAATCCCATATCTTGCAAATCTATTTGTCTTAATGTTCAGAAAATTTCCATCTTTAGATACCCTGGTCAACCCCCTTGCCTTCAGTTCATTTGATCTTTGCTCAAACATTTCTATCTCCTTAGCATATTTCCTTTTTTTTCCCTCCCTTTCAGCCTTTTCCCTTGCATTCCTTATATTTCTCTCTCTCAACCTCTCAGCCAACACAACTTTCTTTATTCTTGTACATGAATCCCTTGCATTCATCAAATATTTTACTCTCTCCAATTCTGCAGTTGAAAATATTTCAATAACTTCTCTATTTAGAAAAATGAAGGTGCCATCTTTGTTGTAGATCATGACTTCTCCTAAAGTAACAACACAAAATTTGACTATCCCATTAGCTAACTGTTTGTGATAATCATCATTTGATATGCTCCCAGAAATTGGTAGAAAGTCATCTTGATTGAAGCAATTCCAAAGAGCACTAACTTCAGCTTGAATTTTTCTTGATTTTCTTCCTGTAGTATTGAAGTGAGTTCTAGTTGGAGGTTTAAATGAAGGTGGTTTAGATATTTTTTTAGCGAGGTTTGGCTAGCAGTGATAAGAATTTTGAGTAGAGAATTAGCAGTTGGCTTGTATAGGTACTTGGGCTTATAAGTTTGGATTGATTGAAATTATGTTTGGCTAGGCTTTTGCGTTTGGGTTGGAAGAGCTTTTGATGTTTGGATTTCTGGAGTTTTCTGAGTCTTCTTCTTGTCTTCCCCGTCCTTTTTCCTTTTCCCTTCTTCACTTCCTTTTCCTTCTTTTTATCATCCACCTTGCTACTGCTAGTTTTTCTAGAGTGACTTGGATTTGAGCCAGAAGATTTATGCTCATATTTCTTCTGCTCATCATTATCCAAATCATATTTTGTATTGATGAGAGTTCTAGGTAGCACGGCTTCAGCATTTTTCAAGTATTTGGCCAGAATTTTAATCATTTCCACATCCTCAAAAGTCTTGATCTTCTTTGACTTTAATTTTGTCTCCAAGATCATTATCAACTTCTTGTTTCTCATGAACATTGCTTTGGTTTCTCATGACACATTGCTTTGGAATTTAAAAATGTTTGCATTTCTTGGTGTTTGGATAGATAGAGGCCACTCCCTTGCTTGGCTATAGGTAGGCTTCTGGAAATGCACCTATTTGACCCTTTTTGAGCTTATTAAGTAGGAGAGTGTCCTCTGGAATCACAACCCTTACTTTATTGATGAAGATATCTAGCTCAGATGCTCTTCTTGATTGTAAGAAAGAGACTGACACCTGCATACATATGTCCACCCCTGAGTCATTTATATTGACAATTACTTTCTTCTCCATGAAATTTTGCCTAATCATCATCACCACCCTCAGAAAATTGAAGTTTTTATCCACAGCATTCTTGTAGGAAAAATGATTGAAATTTAGAGAGACTTTCAAGGCTTTCAGAAATTGATCAAATTTCTTATCAAGGCAAGGTCCCTCAGCTGCCATCTTGAGTCTGTCAAATCCAACATCATCTTCATATTTGTTTGAAACTTGGCTTGATTTTATCTTGGACTTCATCTCCCTCTTAATCTTGGTGACAGGCATAGTGGAATGTTGAGGGATTTGGGCCCTTACTTGTTGAGTTGTTTCCTGAAGGGGTATGTTTAATGCACCCATAATAGCTCCCAGTGACACTGAGATCTGCATCTGCAAGTATTTATGGAAGTCTATTAGAGACTTTATATCTTGTTGTTCACTTGTGACAAGAAAGGTGAGCTGTGAGAGTTGAGTAGTCAGAAAAGCATTTGAGGTTTGAAGATCTAAAACTTGAGCTTGAAGATTTTGGATTTGGAGGTTTGTGAACGTAGAAGGTATGTGAACTGGATGCAAAGATAGTACCAAGAAAATTCTGAACAGCATTTTTGATCTCCTCCATTACCAAGGCTGATGATTCATATTTAGCAGAGTATAACTGATCCAGTTTGATCTTGGTGTCATATTTTTGGTGATTTGAGTCTGGATCATATTATGCAATGCTATGAAAGAATCCCTCAATTTGGTGATGCTTTCTTCAACTGGTGCAAGAGAGAGAAAGAGAGAGAGAGAGAGAGAGAGAGAGAGAGAGAGAGAGAGAGCTTGAAACTTATCTGAAAACTTGTTGAATTTGGATTTCATCTCAGAAAAAGTTGGCATCAGTTCATCAATCCTTGTATTAACCAATTTCTTGGATTAGTCTGACGTCCATCCAGAGTTTTCTCTATTGCTCTTGCAATGTGATGAAAGGCTTTCAATTATGCTTTTCTAAACTTCTATAATGACATCATAGGCTTCTTGAGGAGTGAGGACCTGGGCATTGCTTCCAATATGGTGACATAATCTTCTCTAAATTTGGCCAAGGCCTTCCCCATATTCATATTGAAATCCTCTGACATCCATGCATCCTCATTTCCATCTTGCTCAACTTCATCTGTCTCTCACAAAGAAGTGGAGTATCTATATCATGGGACATCTGTAAGCCCATTTGTATTCTCTCAAAGGGATATAGAGCTGAAAAGGGCATATAAACAGTTACTATGTGCATTCTCCCAACAGAATGTTATCTGTTGAAAATTTGCCTATCAGCCAGGGCATCTGTATAAGAGTCACTACCCATTGGTTAAAATGTTTCCAATGCACATGTGAGATTCACACACACAAGGAAGGTATTGACGCAATAATCATTTTCAAACCATATCAAGGTCAATGGTAGTGGTTGAAATCCTGGATCATGTTTCTTCTCTTTATCTCTAAGCTTGAATGAGAACATATGATCCTAGAAGTTGCTCGATCTTAATTCTCAGATCCTAGTCTATGATATGTGAAATGATCTTGGACTCTGATCTTTTGGGTTAAGATCTTGGAGACTCTGATAAGTCCTCACAAACTTTAGAAGAAATCTTTGATCCCTAATGACATATCATTGATCATTGGTTATCTTCCCAGAATTCAAATCTGAAAATAATTTTGACTTTGTCAAAATTGCAGCTCGTAAATAAGGAGTCAGATATTATCTGACGAGTTTATGAGGTATACTTCTTCATGAAAGTTGAGGGATATCAAGAATTTATGCCACTTAAAAGAATCCTAATTTCCCCTCTCAGAAGGAACATTTTTGAATCTCTTGACTGAGATTTTCATCCTTGAAGAAGGAAGGCAACTTTTCTAAGAAATCACACACTTGCACTGTGAGAAATATTTACCAAATTATCTCTTCACTTGGTTGGTTGATCCTAAGGTTCTACTCTGATACATTTTGAAGGATTACTCAACTAGGGGGGGAGATTATAAAGAGAATATGAACTAATAGTGTTTCTTAAACTAAGAAGGGGGTTTCTAACTTTATTGTACTAAAGAGGGATTCTTCATCTTAGGGGGAGAGATTATTGGGTTTCGAGTTTTTGAGTTCCAAAATGTTTTCTATGTGCTTTATGGGAAAATATGAAGATTATTGAAGACAATGTTTGGAAGACGTATCTATCTACAACTTTACATAAGGGAGAGAAGAATCTGTTCTCTGCTGAAGCCGAATGTGTATAGAAGATGCGGTGGATATAAGATAATATTATTTCCAATTTTAGAATTAAAAGTTGAAAGATGATTGAAGATTTTTGGTTATGGTTAGTTGAGTTATCCTCCAAACAGTTGATTCTCCATTATTATTTGATCGTCAGGTGTAACAGTCAAATAGGGGGAGATTGTTGAGTAAGATCGAAGTTGTATGTATAACTCAATAATACTGATTTGGATAATTCAACATAGAACAAGGACTTTGAAATAATCTATGTTCCACTAGAATCAATACAGATTGTGTATTGGGCATATACACAAAGGTTTTGTTAGCTGCAGTGAAGAAGACGTCAACAGTGATCCATATAAAGTTCATTAATATGTTCAGCCATCGGAGAAATAAGGTTGGAGTCATTCGAAGTAGTTACCGGGATCAGTGTGAAGACCTCAAAGATTCCTAGTGAAGTTGGTTATATTTGGTAGAAGATTTAACAGTGGTTTGTACAGGTATAATAAGAAGGCCTGAGACGGAACTAGTCGTCTGTGAACCAGACCCCTGCACTAGACGTCGGTGATTCGTGAAAGGAAACGGAGTATTATTTTTAGAAATAATGTTAAGTGGTTTTTGTACTTGAGAAGATTGAAAATATTTTAAAGTGCAAAATCCCGGAGATTAGAAGGCTAGAATATACAGAGGACTATAGACCAAGTATTTACATGATTTATTTTTCAATGACTGATTGTTTATTAAATGAATAAATGGAGATCAATTCATTTATTTATTTATTTTACATCAACAATTGATTTTAAATAAATAAATTAATATTTGATTTTTAATTAAATAAATAAATGAAATCCAATTCATTTTATTTATTAATTAAAAATCAAATATTTGATTTTTCTTTATCTTGAAAAATTGCCAGCCAAATTATAACTAGCATGCATGCGTTTGTTCGGGAGTAAAAAGAAAAAATAGAAATGCATGCACTTGATACATAAACAAAAGAAGCCAGGCAGTGTACATTTGCAAAGAAAAGAAGCACAAAATTGCAAGTTAATAATTCAGGAATTGACAGCTTCATTTCTTAGTACATATATCCACGTGGGACCCACCTGAGTAACATTCCTTTGATCAAGAGAAAAATGGCAGGTCCTTTTTTTCTATTCACTTCTCCCGCGCATGGAACACAATCGCATGCCTTGCTTCTGTGAACAGCCGTGCGTGTTTATCAACCTATGGCTGCCTGATTTAGTGGAAGCAAAAGGAAAAGCAACTGCTTTGTTTGTTTGGAATTGAAAGAAAACATAAGTCCTTATACTACTTCTACTCAAGGTCGCAACTAAGTTTGATCAAGAATAGAAACTAAGTGTTGTACTGTATGCATGCAAGTTGCAAGTAATGTTTATACATAAGGAAACAGAAGATCGCAGGTAAATGACTTAAACAAATTTGAAGTGTACTTCTACTCCTCCAGGTTGCAACTAAGTCTGAATCTATCAAATTTTCGAAGGCAAAGTTCTACAAGGCTAATGTGAGTCGCAGGTAAATGTTCCTCACCCTCCTGCAGTCGCAAGTAACTTGGTGACATAGAAAAAATTGCAACTCTATGTATACTACATATCTCATGGTCGCAACTAAATCATTTGCAAGTTGTACAAACTCAAAGTTATGGACATATTACAACCACGTTTCTCCTTCTTCTCTCTCCTACAACCTATCAAGTCTATATAATCAAATCAGTAGCAGATGGAAAAATTACTCTTCTCGGCACATTCAAAGCGAAGCTCTGCAGAAATATTTTCTCGGAGAATTGTTCTATTTCATTAATTGAAATTAAGGAGAGAAGTGTTGTCCAATCTGATTCACACCTCATTAAAGTCTTACATTTTGTTACACTTATTATTTGAAGCCTCTTTGTGTGTATTGATTATCATTTGATAAAGAAACTATGAATTTTTAGAGTGATAAAAAGAACCCTAGATTGATAGCTATTATATTTGGTTCTTTTTATACTTTTTTCTTCGAATCATTTATATTCGGAGTTGTAAGCAACCCTTTGTGGTTTAATTTCTTAATAACAAGAATTATACCGTGAATCTCCTTGTGTTTGTTTATTTCGTTATTAGTTTTGATTTTCCGCTGCATTAATTCGATAAAAAAGAAGAACATACATTCACCCCCCTCTATATATATCTTTTGGACCTAACAATTGGTATCATAGCCTACTGATCTGTGACGCCCCAAAATCCGGGGTCGGGAATCACGGAGGCCACGCCATCTAAACCACTATAAACCACATACCTCACACCATAATATATAAATACTCACACTTTACGACCGCACACTTATCACATACACACACTTACATGTTATTGTCTTGGAAACGAACCATTCATTACTAAAGTAGATTAAACCGCAAAGTGATAATTATTATAACCCAAAAGTAATTAATTCTTATCGGGGAATAACCTTTAAGTAAGGCTAGTTCGTTGGTCAAATATACATTTCTAACTTATTACCTTATATAAGTCATACTTATAAATAAGCCGAACTAAAAACAACTGAAAACCAATCCAGCTTATTCTGACTACCTGCGGTACAACACCAAATAATCTATGCAACAGCTAGCCATTTCCTACCCGTTTCCTGGCTGTGGTTCTCATGGTAGGCATCTTGATTCGCTGTTGTGTTGTGTCATTTAAAAGAAAGCAAGAGTGAGTTGTAATGCCCAGCATAATAATGTACAGTATGAAAATGACTATATGATTAACTTACGTAAAACATCATATATGATAATTACATTTTATTCGAAAATAGTTTCCTTTGATGATACACACCTTTTACGAAAACAATCCTTTAGTGGATTTTATTAACCTGCGAATACCTTAATAGTAAACCCAACACCTAGGCTTGGGTTACGGTATTGCATCACAATTCCAATTGGAATAATAGGACATTCGTTGGAGCCACCGCATACGATGATCAGTCGTACTACGATAAAAGTAAGCTTTTCTACTAGTAGAAGGATGACACCTTCGTATCCAGGTTATCACCCTTGCCGCATGCGGTCTATGTGTCCTCATTTCGGGTATACACACACTTCACAGGTCCTTAGGGACATGTTGTACCGTCTCCTACGGTACTAGTAGTCTATCCAATACACGAAGTACTTAGATCCTACCCCTCCCTTGTCCTTTTAGGAGATCCTATCATATCCCAAGAACTCGAACCACATCGAAGTTCCCCCAAGCGTTTCGCTTGCTGATAGAAACAGCTTGATTTATTAGCGTATATATGTATATGTATACGTACTTTTGAATTTTTCGGAGGAAGTACTAAGGATGTGAGTTGACCGTTGTCAACAAATAAGTAAATAAGGGGGAGTTCCTTTTGAAACTATATTCAAAATATTTAAAATAAGTCGAGATAATATTCTCCGATGATCTGAAATTATTCGAATGATTTTCCGAAAATCAGAAAGTATTTTAAATCAGGTTCTATGATTTTAAATCATAAATAAACCCTTTAATAAATAATAAATAATTAAATGATAATCGATAAATAATTAAACCTCGAATGAGTTTACTCTTTAAAAGAATATTTAAAATAATATTCTTCAACTAGTTTATGTCTACTCAATTAATAATCTTTAATGTTTAATCGGGTTTGAAATAAATAATCGTTGGAGTATACATCTCCCATAATAAAGGAATAGGTATAAAATATTTATTATTCGAACAATAAAATATAGTTGAGGGAATATGATCGTTGAGAAATCGTTTTAACAAAAGTTCGAGGTATTTTAATATTTCATAAGTGGATGTTGAGTCCCTTTAAAACGTACTATTATGGACTTGTAATCGTCCCATAATATCACCGAAATGATTCCAGGGTTTTCATCTTAAATCCCGACCGACTCTCGGTCTTATAATCATACGTCACGCTTAAAGCGGAATTAAATATTTTACGATATATACTTATCGTACAACATCGCTACATTTTGCGAAAAGTTCAATTACTACGTATCATGGCAAGCATGTTATTTATGCAATGATAATAAAACAATTTTTTCACAACACAACAGTAAATAGAGTTAGGTTCGTAAACTTGCCTGGGTATCTCGAGGTGGAGGATGCTCTAGGTTCCTCTCGGAAATCTATAATCATAAACACAATTAATTTCGTTAGATCCCGTTCTAATTTACGGCGACTGACACTCATGTGCTACTTATTACACACCCTCTCAACTTATTTTACCCTTATTATTTTTTTAAGTCCTTATGCACATTATGGTCGCTTCCTTTTTCTTAGTAACTTAAGTTCATTTTCATTTTCACCGTCGGCTCCGCTTATGGATTCTACGGTTTCTAATCGCGCGATCTCAGCTCCGATATTTTTATAAAATTGTAAAATCACTATTCTCACTTGAAATTTTTATATAAGTTAGGAAACTCAATATTCTACTCTCTGTAAAAATTTCATGATTTATGAAACTTCTTAAGTCGGTCCTTTATATTTTCAAAGTTTGTAATTCGTAGCAGTTTTCGGCGCGTAAATCACTTTTAGTAAAACGACTATAACTTTTGATCCGTAAATCGGAATCAAGCGTTTCAAGCGCCTAAACGATACTTATAAAATTTTCTATCATAAACAAGGGTTAATTTTGAGTAAACTTCAGTTTACATCTTCGGAACTTTCTGCAGAAACTTAAAGTTACATTTTATTCATTTTAACGAGATTACGTTTACGATTGGAGTTTCGTTTACACCTTAAATCTTTATACTACCACCAACAATCATCATATCATCATCAACACACTAAATCCTCTCAAGAACATCTTTTTCTTGAGGCAACAACAATCATCCTTAAATCTACTTAACTAAACATCAAGATCTCAACAATATCATCACTAAAACTAGGTTTACAACTACATACTAAAAGGATCTTGAAATTGAATCTTCAATAAAGTCGGGTCAAAGATTTTTACCTTTATTAAAATCTTGAGATGTGTTCTTGATGATGGTGAAGTCTTGGGAGTGATTGGTATGGTTTTTGGAACCTAAAACCACCATTGAAATCAAGAAACCAAAGAAGAGTTTCTATTCATACTATTCATTAGAAACTTTCTTCATTTTATTTCACCCATCAAAACTTAATAAAAAGAGATTAAAGATTTATCTTACCTTATTTTTGTTGTTAGGAATCTTGAGAATTAATGGGAGGATTTAACCATGGCTAGAACTTGAGGTTTTGATTTTGAATTCCTTGGTTTGATGAAGAAGGTCGAATGTTGGTGATATCTTATATTGATTTGATATTCTCCTAGTTTAGAATCCTAGGTTTATTCTTGTTGCCAAATCCATGGACAAATCTAACTAGCTTGTTGGAGATTATAAGCTAAGCCACTTGCTTAGCTTCCTTAGCTTACTATTCCATAAGCCTTGGTTGATCATCCTATCTCTAGCTCACTATTTGATAAAGTAACCATGGTTACTTTCTTACCATGGTTAGTTAGTGCGTTACGTTTATTTAATCGTTTACGCGTTCGCTCGGTCGCTTAAACGTTTTTGTAATACTTCCTCGTAAATGGTTCGTGACGTAATTCCTTTCGTATCTGTTCCTTATATTTTGAATTATCCTACTTGGGTATAAATCCGTAGGGTTTTATATTCGTAATTATATTATGATTCCCGTAATCCTCGATAATTTGTAAATATGACCATTTTTTAAAGTTCGTTTTCTTCGAAAACTAATAGCATTTACATACACTCATTTGGAACGCATAATCATAATATCAACTTTGAAACTCATTTTCTCATGCACTACATAGTGTGGGCTCAAAAAATTTTCCCGTCTGTCAGGGTTACTATTCATTAAACTTTTTACAAGGTCTCAAAAATTCGAGTTATTACAGTCTTCCCCTCTAACAAGGATTCCGTCCCGGAATCAATTAGAAAATAAGTGGTGGTATCTATTCCTCATTGCGTGTTCATGTTCCCAAGTTGACTCTTCGAAATTTTGATTCCTCCATAAGATTCTAACCAGCTGCTCGATGTAGGTCAGGTCTGTTTGTAAATCTACCTACTCGTATTCTATTATGTGTCGTATATCTACATGGTACTTCCTTAACATGGACACGTGGAACACGTTATGCACTTGTTGCAGATTAGGGGCAAGGCGAGCTCGTAAGCTAGAGGTCCTATTCTCCTCAAAATTTCAAAGGGTCCTATGAATCTGGGACTCAGTTTCCCTTTCTTCCCAAATCTCATCACCCCTTTCCATGGAGATACCTTCAATAGCATTGAATTTCCTACCTCATATTCCTTATCCTTCCTGATTTGGTCGGCGTACTTCTTTTGTCTGTCCTGAGCTGCTACCAGTCTTTTCCAGATGAGTCCCACCATTTCCCTGGTCTGTTGGACCAACTCTGGTCCTATTATCTTGTATTCTCCAACTTCATCCCAACATAGGGGAGAGCGACATCTCCTTCCATAAAGAGCTTTATATGGAGGCATTTCTATGCTAGCGTGATAGCTATTGTTGTAAGCAAATTTGATAAGGGGTAAGTGATCATTCTAATTTCCTTTAAAATCAATGGCACATACTCGTAGCATATCTTCTAGGGTCTCAATAGTCCTTTCGCTTTGTCCATCAGTCTGGGGGTGGTAAGCGGTACTCATGTTTAGTATGGTGCCTACGCATTCTTGGAAGCTTCTCCAAAATCAGGAATTAAACCTTAGGTCTCTATCTGACACTATGGCTACAGGAACGCCGTGTCTCACTATAATTTCTTTCAAGTAAATGTCCACCAACTTGTCTACGGTGTACCTTTCGTTGATTGGTAGGAAGTATGCGGACTTGGTCAATCTATCTATGATAACCCATATGGCGTCGTGATTGGTCTTTGTCCTTGGTAGGCCTGTCACAAAATCCATGGCTATATGCTCCCATTTCCATTTCAAAATTTCTAGGGGCCGTAATAGTCCACTAGGTCGCTGATGTTCAGCCTTCACTCTCTGGCATGTCAAGCACTTGATGACCCACTCGGCTACTTCTCTCTTTATATTAGGCCACCAGTAATATTCCTTAAGGTCACGGTACATCTTCGTACTTCTTGGGTGGATTGAATATCTGGAGTTGTGCCCCTCGTGCATCAGCTCGTCCTTTAACTCTTGCACATTTGGTATCCAAATTCGGGACGCATACCTCATGATCCCTTTCTCGTATTTCTTGCATCTCATTTCCTCACCGGTCAATGTTCCTCTTTCTTCACTCATCTTCTTTTCCTGACATACTCGTATCTTTTCAGTCAGTTCCGGCACTAGCTTAATCTCAAATAATCCTTCCATTCCTTTACCAGTCATTCTCACGTCGATTTCCATTTTCTCAAATTCTTTAATTAACTCCTCTGATGTCATTATCATATTGAGTCTTTCCTTCCTACTAAGGGCGTCAGCCACCACATTGGCTTTAACCGGGTGATACAAAATTTCACAATCGTAGTCCTTAATCAACTCTAACCATCTCCTCTGTCTCATGTTTAGTTCCTTCTGAGTGAAAATATATTTGAGGCTTTTATGGTCTGTGTAAATCTCACATTTCTCACCGTATAGGTAGTGTCTCCAAATTTCCAGGGCAAACACTATGGCTGATAATTCTAGATCATACATCGGGTATATGCTCTCATACTCCTTCAATTATCGAGAGGCATACGCTATAACTTTGCCGTGCTGCATAAGCACACATCCTAATCCCTTAAGTGATGCGTCGCTGTATATCACAAACTCCCACTTTCCATCGGGAAGAGCGAGCACCGGTGCTGACACCAGTCTCCTTTTCAGTTCTTGAAAATTTCCTCACATTTCTCTGTCCATACAAACTTTTCTGTCTACTGGGTAAGTCTAGTCAGTGGACCTACTATCTTAGCAAAGTCTAGCACGAATCTTCGGTAATATCCTGCTAAACCCACAAAACTCATAACCTCTGTTGGGGTAGTTGGTCTTTCCCAGTTGGATACGGCCTCTATTTTAGTGGGGTCAACTAAAACTCCTTGCTACTCACCACATGTCCTAAGAACTGAACTTCTCTTAATCAAAACTCGCACTTTGAGAACTTGGCATATAATTTCTCGTTCCTCAAGACTTCTAAGACTATCCTCAATTGTTCTGCATGTTCTTACTCTGGCTTTGAGTAGATTAGAATATCATCTATAAAAACTATCACACATATATCTAGGTACTTTTTGAACACTCTGTTCATCAAATCCATAAAGGCTGCTGGTGCATTGGTTAGCCCAAATGACATGACTAAGAACTCATAGTGTCCATACCTAGTGCAAAAAGCAGTCTTCGGTATATCCTCCAGTTTGATTTTCAGCTGATGATATCCTGTCCTCAAATCTATTTTGGAAAAATGCACAGCTCCCTTGAGTTGATCGAATAGGTCATCAATCCTAGGGAGAGGGTACCTATTCTTATTAGTCGGCTTATTCAGCTCTTGATAGTCTATGCATAACCTCATACTGCCGTCCTTTTTCTTTATGAACAGTATTGGCGCTCCCCATGGCGACACACTGGGTCTTATCATTCCATTATCTAATAACTCTTGCAGTTGAGAAGCTAATTCCTTCATCTCAACTGGGGCTAGCCTATATGGGGCCTTTGATACTGGTGCCATTCCTGGTGCTAATTTTATAGCGAATTCTATTTCCCTGTCAGGTGGCAACCCTGGTAAGTTCTCTGGAAACACATCCTCGAATTCGTTCACTACGGGTATGTCCTGTATATTAGGGACTCCCTTCTTGGTATCTACAACATAAGCCAAATAGGCCTCGTTACCTTTCCTTAATAATCTTTTTTCCTGTAGCATGGTCATAAATTTCTGGTTCTATCGTTGACCTCTAAACACTACTTCTTTTCCATTTTGCACTTTTATCTTTACCCTCTTCTGTTCACAATCTATTTGCGCTCCATTACTGGATAACCAATCCATTCCTAAGATTACATCAAATTCTCCTAACGCAAATGGGATTAGGTCAACCTCGAAGACCTTCCCTTCTAATTTCAACTTGCACTTAGGGTGTACTTGATTCATAGGAATTATTTCTTTGTTTGCTATTTCCACTTGTAATATCTCACGTAAGGGTATGGCGTTAAGTTTTAACTTTTTAGCAAAATCTTGAGATATAAACAACTTGGTTGTCCAGAGTCAAATAGGACATTTGCATGTTCAGAATTTAATAGAAGGGTACCTGCTATCAGAACGGTTATGTTGAAGGTCCTAGCAGTTGGGGGTCGGTTGGATGCAGCTCTGCTCATCTCTGAGGCTGGGAGCTTCAACGTCATGCAATCCTTCCTCATATGCCCTACTTTCCCACATTGGAAACATGTCTTGCTATATTGGGGACAGTTATTGGCAAGGTGTCCGGGTTGGTCGCACCTGTAACATTTCAGAGGGGCTCTTGCCTGGATGCACACCCCGAAGTGTCTTTTTCCATATGTCTAACATTCTGGTATTGGGGCACGTGGTTGGCTATGAAATGTTGCCCTATATTGTTCGCCGCCCTAGCCAACACTCTCACTTGGGGCCTTTCTGAATCCGGGGCCTCGTGCAAGTTGGGACACCACTCCCCTGACGAACCTTCTTGGAAGGCTCCTATTCCCGGTTCCTACTCCTCCTCCTCCGTCTTGGTTTCCTATCTTTCTCTTCCTATTTTCCTTTTCCTTCACACTCTGCTCACTTTCAGCTTCAACAATCGAGGCTTTCTGCACTAAGGTGGCATAATCTGTCAGCTCTAGTACCGCCACTCAATTTTGGATCCACTGTTTCAGACCAAGCTAAAACCTTCGCGCTTTCTTCTCTTCGGTATTCACAAATTCAGGCACAAATCGTGATAGCTCAGTAAACTTGGCCTCATACTCTGCCACAGTCATCCTATCCTGTTTCAACTCCAGAAACTTAATCTCCATCTGGGTTTCCATAAACCTAGGGAAATACTTGTATAAGAATAGTCGGGTAAACCTATCCCATTGAATCACAAAACCAGTCTCTAGGTTTTGTTTGGACTCCCACCAGTTATTAGCTTCTCCTTTCAGCATGTAAGACGCGAAAATGGTCTTGTGCCATTCCTCTACACTTAGTATCTCGAAGGACTTTTCTATCTCTTTGAGCCAGGCCCGTGCCTCAATGGGGTCGGCATATCCTAGAAACTCTAGGGGTTTGAGAGATTTAAAGGCCCTAAAGGCAGTGGGTGCAGTCTGTTGGGCAGCATGTGCCTGTGGTGGAATAGGCTGTTGGTTCAGATTTGCTCTTAATAGTTCTATAAATTCATTCATGGGGTTCCCTCCCCGATGGGTATCCTCAGCCTCTTCTTCTACATATTCTTCCTCATCATATTCATTATAGTCTAGGTCCTCTTCATTTTCTTCATTCACTACAGGGTCAGGTTCATTCCGTTGTTGGTTAACAGATTCTGCGGACTGTGCCTTGGTTCCTCTTCTACGGGGTGGCATTGTTCTGATAAGGAAAAAATATCAATATAGTTGCAATATTTTACAAATGGATTAATTTATTCATATGTGAGCATGTCATCTATTATCTAGCATATTTTTATTAGGTGCAATAAATGGAAATCCATTTCTAAATAACTGCTAGATATATATACCATAGGGTCTCCCACTTATATCTGGGGGACAAAACAACTAGCCGAGTTCATACATGCCTGATTATAATACATCATTACTTGTCCTGAAAATCTGAAATGCAAATACATAAGCCGTATACCCTGAAGGGCTAGGAACGCTATCTACTACTAGCTATCCTATCAAAATTGGTGACAAGTCACCTAGCCTTCTTCAAGGTCCATAAATAGTCACTAATCCCTCAGTCACTGTCACTGCGCGTGAGGTCACACACCCTCCTCATCGCTCCTGCCAACATCAGCTCTGCATCAACTACCGGGATGTATCATCCAATCGCCGTCATCTTCATCTGAACCCGGGTACGGAGCTCGATCCCATCAATCTCTCTACGGGCTATGGCTGGGGAAGCAGCTCTGAAATCCCCTGGGTATCCTAGTCGGATGGCTCTCTCAGTTGTCAGTGCCTGGCGTAACTTCGCAATATGGGCAGATGCCGCAGTGATCTCAGCATTAAGCTGAGCCACCATCCAGTTGTGTACAGCTACATGTATGGTCGTTGGAGGTGGCAGAGGTGAGTCTGGGTCGCTAGAGGATATGTCATAAGCCTCGTAGACCTGTGCATATATCTCATCCTCCTCATTATCATTAGTATAGGGCGAAGGCCTCTGCATCCCTGGGTTTGGTGTAGGAGAGCGAATAGTCGGGTGAGGGTACATCTCTACATCCCTCCAGCCTACGCCAACTCCCTGGGTCATCTCAACATCATCAGCTATGGGGATAGGAAGGTCAGTCTCCTCCTCCGGGACATTCTCAGTAGGGTCATCATCTGAGTCATCAATGGGTGGGTCCTCTGGCTCGGGAGTCGGGTCATGCTCAGGAACCATAACATCATCAACAGGGTCAACCTCCCTCATAAGCTCTACTGGTACTTGACACAATAGGCAAGGTGTTACTAACTTAGAGTCGGAATTCTCTTGAGGGTAAAACTGTCAAGACTACCCGTGTAGCCCAACGACGAACTCGACTTGAGCTCTAATTGATTATTTTATTATTCCTATGTCTACGTATTTTATATCCTATCGTTTCCAAGATTTGATAACCTAAGGCTCTGATATCATTTCTGTGGCGCCCCAAAATCCGGGGTCGGGAATCTCGGAGGCCATGCCATCTAAACCACTATAAACCACATACCTCACACCACAATATATAAATACTCACAATTTACGACCCCACACTTATCATACGCACACACTTACAGGTTATTGTCTTGGAAACGAACCATTCATTACTAGAGTAGATTAAACCGCAAAGTGATATTTATTACAACCCAAAAGTAATTAGGTCTTACCGGGGAATAACCTTTAAGTAAGGCTAGTCCGTCGGCCAAATATATGTTTCTTATTTATTACCTTACATAAGTCATACTTATAAATAAGCCGAACTAAAAATAACTGAAAACCAATCCAGCTTATTCGGACTACTTGCGGTACAACACCAAACAATCTACGGAACAACTGGCCATTTCCTACCCGTTTCCTGGCTGTGGTTCTCATGGTAGGCATCTTGATTCACTATTGTGTTGTGTCATTTAAAAGAAAGCAAGAATGTGCTATAATGCCGAGCATAATAATGTATAGTATGAAAATGACTGTATGATAAACTTACGTAAAACATCATATACGATAATTATGTTTTATTCGAAAATAGTTTCCCTTGGTGATACACACCTTTTACGAAAATAATCCTTTAGTGTATTTTATTAACCTGCGAATACCTTAATAGTAAACCCAACACCTAGGCTTGGGTTACGATATTGCATCACAATTCTAATTGGAAGAATAGGACATTCGTTGGAGCCACCGCATACGATGATCAGTCGTACTATGATAGAAGTAACTTTTTTTACAAGTAGAAGGATGAAACCTTCGTATCCCGGTTATCACCCTTGCCGCATATGGGCTATGTGTCCTCATTTCGGGTATACACACACTTCGCAGGTCCTTAGGTACATGTTGTACCGTCTCCTACGGTACCAGTAGTCTATCCAATACACTAAGTACTTGGATCCTACTCCTACCTTGTCCTTTTAGGAAATCCTATCATATCCCGAGAACTCGAACCACATCGAAGTTCCCCCAAGCGTTTCGCTAGTTGATAGAAACAGCTTGATTTATTAGCGTATATATGTATATGTATACGTACTTTTGAATTTTTCGGAGGAAGTACTAAGGATGTGAGTTGACCATTGTCAACAGATAAGTAAATAAGGGGGAGTTCCTATTGAAACTATATTCAAAATATTTAAAATAAGTCGAGATGATATTCTCCGACGATCTAAAATCATTCGAATGATTTTCCGAAAATCAGAAAGTATTTTAAATCAGGTTCTATGATTTTAAATCATAAATAAACCCTTTAATAATTAATAATTAATTAAATGATAATCGATAAATAATTAAACCTCGAATGAGTTTACTCTTTAAAAGACTATTTAAAATAATATTCCTCAACTAGTTTATGTCTACGCAATTAATAATCTAAAATGTTTAATCGGGTTTAAAATAAATAATCGTTGGAGTATACTTCTCCGATAATAAAGGAATAGGTATAAAATATTTATTATTCGAATAATAAAATATAGTTGAGGGAATATGATCGTTGGGAAATCGTTTTAACAAAAGTTCGAGGTATTTTAATGTTTCGTAAGTGGACGTTGAGTCCCTTTAAAACGTACTATTATGGACTTGTAATCGTCCCATAATATCACCAGAATAATTTCCGGGTTTTCATCTTAAAATCCCGACCGGCTCTCGGTCTTAGAATCATACGTCACGCTTAAAGCGGAATTAAATATTTTACGATATATACTTATCATACAACATCGCTACGATATATACTTATCATACAACATCGCTACATTTTGTGAAAAGTTTAATTACTACGTATCATGGAAAACATGGTATTTATGCAATGATAATAAAACAATCCTTTCACAACACAACAGTAAATGGAGTTGGGTTCGTAAACTTGCCTGGGTATCTCGAGGTGGAGGATGCTCTAGGTTCCGCTCGGAAATCTATAACAATAAACACAATTCATTTCGTTAGGTCCCGTTCTAATTTACGGCGACTCGCACTCATGTGCTACTTATTACGCACCCTTTCAACATATTTTACCCTTATTATTTCTTTAAGTCCTTATGCACATTATGGTCTCTTCGTTTTTCTAAGTAACTTAAGTTCATTTTCATTTTCGCCGTCGGCTCCGCTTATGGATTCTACGGTTTCTAATCGCGCGGTCTCGGCTCTAATATTTTTATAAAAATTTTATGGAAGTTAAGAAACTCAATATTCTACTCTCTGTAAACATTTCATGATTTATGAACCTTCTTAAGTCGATCCTTTATATTTTCAAAGTTCGTAACTCGTAGCAGTTTTCGTCGTGTAAATCACTTTTAGTAAAACGGCTATAACATTTGATCCGTAAATCGGAATCAAGCGAATCAAGCACCTAAAAGATCCTTATAACATTGTCTATCATAAACAAGGGTTAATTTTCAAGAAACTATAGTTTACATCTTCGGAACTTTCTGCAGAAATTTAAAGTTACGTTTTATTCGTTTTAACGAGATTACGTTTACGATTGGAGTTTCGTTTACACCTTAAATCTTTATACTACCACCAACAATCATCATATCATCATCAACACACTAACTCCTCTCAAGAACATCATGTTCTTGAGGCAACAACAATCATCCTTAAATCTATTTAACTAAATATCAAGATCTCAACAATATTATCACTAAAACTAGGTTTACAACTACATACTAAAAGGATCTTAAAATTGTATCTTAAATAAAGTCAGGTCAAAGATTTTTACCTTTCTTGAAATCTTGAGATGTGTTCTTGATGATGGTGAAGTCTTGGGAGTGCTTGGTATGGTTTTTGGAACCTAAAACCACCATTTAAATCAAGAAACCAAAGAAGAGTTATTATTCATACTATTCATTAACAACTTTCTTGATTTTATTTCACCCATCAAACCTTAATAAAAAGAGATCAAAGATTTATGTTACCTTATTTTGGTTGTTAGGAAGCTTGAGAATTAATGGGAGGATTTAACCATGGCTAGAACTTGAGGTTTTAATTTTGAATTCCTTGGTTTGATGAAGAAGGTCGAATGGGGCTTAAAGAGAGAGATGGAGTGTTTTTATGCTTGCTCCTTGGTTGCTTCTAGGAAATGATGTTGGAGATATCTTATATTGATTTGATATTCTCCTAGTTTAGAATCCTAGGTTTATTCTTGTTGCCAAATCCATGGACAAATCTAACTAGCTTGTGGTAGATTACAAGCTAAGCCACTTGCTTAGCTTCCTTGGCTTACTATTCCATTAGCCTTGGTTGATCATCCTATCTCTAGCTCATTATTTGATAAAGTAACCATGGTTACTTTCTTACCATGGTTAGTTAGTGCTTTACGTTTATTTAATCATTTACGCGTTCGCTCGGTCGCTTAAATGTTTTCGTAATACTTCCTCGTAAATGGTTCGCGACATAATTCCTTTCGTATTTATTCCTTATGTTTTGAATTATCCTACTTGGGTATAAATCCATTGGGTTTTATATTCATAATTATATTATAATTCCCGTAATCCTCAATGATTCGTAAATATGGTCATTTTTCAAAGTTCGTTTTCTTCGAAAACTAATAGCGTATACAGACACCCATTTGGTACGCATAATCATAATATCAACTTTGAAACTCATTTTCTCATGCACTACATAGTGTGGGCTCAAAAGTTTTTCCCGTCTGTCAGGGTTACTATTTATTAAACGTAAATTTGAGTTATTACAACTGATCGATATACAGATCAGATCCGTAAGATTAGTAAGTTTTGTGTTAATTTTGGTTGTACGGAGTCTGGGAGTGCTTCTGGTGTGTAGATTTGATTTTAGATTTGTTGATTTTAACTTGACTGGTATGGTATTGTTGACTGACTGGGTTACCGTATTTTGAGACGGTATATTGTGAATTTTTTTTAGATCTGAAAAGATGAGTTCTCAAAAGGTCACTAGTATAAAAGTTCCCCGGTTCGATATATCGAGATATAATATATGGAAGAAGAAAATGCTTTTATATATTCGGGCGTCAAATCCAGAGTATATGAGGATATAAAGAGAAGGAAGATATGTGCCGATGAAGGATCATCCGGAGTTACCTAATATGAGGTTGTCATGTCCTGAAGCAGAATGGAGTGCTCTTGACAAAGAACCGATAGGTCTGGATGAAGGCCTACAGCTTATTTTGGGGAATTCAATGGATAATGATATGAGTCACCAAATTATATTCTGTGAGAGTGCCAAGCACATGTGGGAGACCATAGAATTGCTTATTGAATAAACTGAAGATGTCAGGCAAAATCGACTGGATATCTTGACTTCACAATATGAGGCGTTTAAGTCCTTGCCCGGAGAAAGTATAACTCAGGTCTTTGAAAGACTAAATAAGCTGTTAAATGAATTGAGTATTCATGGCAAGACTTATCCTCAGAGAGAAGTCAACAGGAAGTTTATGCTTGTCTTACCTCACCATATTGAGAACAAGGCTTCATCTGTTCGTGAGCGTGTTGACTTTGAAACCATGACACCGGAGAAGTTGTATGGTAAGCTGAAGACTCATGAAATGGAGCAGGAACAAATGAAGATCATATATGGTGATGGAACAATTGATAGCAAGAATTCTGAACTACTCAAGACAACTGCACTTGTAGCCAGTGGAATCAAAGAGCTTGACATTACTACTGAAAAGCCTAAGTCTAAAGCTGAAGCACTCTTTGAAGCTGAGATGGATGATGGAAGCCTCTCTGGTAATCCTAGTGACTACTACACCATTGAGGAGCTGCAAGGAATGGAAGACCCTACTATGGCCAACTTAGCTGGGATGTTCAGTAACATCAGGTTTAGAAGGAAGCAAGGCTTTAGGGGTTCTGGAAGTAGCAATCATGGTTAGAGGTCAAGTTCATCTTCTGGATCAGGTTACAAGACAGGGATGGTTAATAGAAGTAAGTTCAGATGCTATAATTGTGATGAGGTTGGACACTTTGCCACTGAGTGCAGAAAGTCTCAGCAAGGAAAGGATAAAGGCAAAATTTATTAGAAGAAGGATTCAGGTAGCTCAAGGAAATACCCAGTGAAGTCTTACATAGCTGAAGGGAAGAGCTTGGATGACACTGATGATGAAGAAGAACAATATGGAAATCTTGCATTAATGGCAGAATCTTCATCTCAGGGCATTAAGCAGAAGAAGGTCATGTGGATTCTGGACAGTGGATGTTCAAGGTATATGACTAGAGATAGAGCCCTGCTATCAAAGGTGGTTGAAAAAGCTAGCCCAGTGGTTACTTTTGGAGATGACAACAAAGATTACACTACGGAATATGGCTGTTTGGAAATTGGCAATGTCATCATTGAAGAAATCTCTCTCGTTGAAGGTCTTATGTATAATCTCCTCAGTAACAGTCAATTCTGTGATAAAGGATGCGAAGTTTTGTTCAAGAAGGAGAAGTATTTGATCTCTAATAAGAAGAATGAGAAGTTGACTCTCAATTGAGTTAGAAAGGGTGATTTGTTCGTAGCTGACTGGAATTCTGCAGATGGTCAAGTTATGTGTTTTTACAGTAAAGCTTCTCCAGATGAAAGTTGGTTATGGTATAAGAAGCTCTCCCACTTAAACTTCAAGACCATGAATTCTTTGGTTAAGAGGGCATTGGTGAGAGGATTGCCCGAGATGGAATTCAATCCTGATGGACTTTGTGAAGCATGTGAGAAAGGAAAGTCAAAGAGGGCATTACACAAGAAGAAGACAATGACTGACATCACTGAACCACTACAACTCCTTCACATGGATTTGTTTGGCCCTATCAACGTCATGTCTATGTCAAGAAAGAAATACGGCTTAGTGATTGTTGATGACTATTCCAAATATACGTGGATGATATTCTTATATTTAAAGGATGAAGCACCTGATATGATTATTGATCACATCAACAAGATTGAGTTAGAAGCTGGAGTGCTTGTGCGAACAATCAGATCAGACAATGGAACAGAATTCAAAAATGCAAAGCTGAATGATTTCTGTATCGAGAAAGCATCTCAAGACAGTTTTCAGCACCAAGGACACCACAACAAAATGGAGTGGTTGAGAGGAAGAATCAAACATTGGTTGAAGCTGCAAGGACCATGCTTAATGAAGCCAATCTTCCTACCTACTTTTGGGCTAGAGCAGTTAACACTACATGTTATACTCAAAATAGAACCCTAATCAACAAGATGTACGAGAAGACCCCATATGAGTTAATGGCCAACAAGAAACCATCGGTGAAATACTTTCATGTGTTTGGAGGAAAGTGCTTTGTGCTTAAGGATGATGAGCATCTTGGCAAGTTTGATGCTAAAGTTGAAAAAGATATCTTTTTAGCTATTCTCTGGAGTCAAAAGCTTAGAGGGTGTATGTGATTAGTGATCAAAAGGTTGTGGAAAACCTTAATGTAACATTTGATGACGCCAAGCTCCCAAGTATTCTGAAGGAAGATGATAGTGATAATCTTGATGTTGAAGATCTTTCTGATGGATAAGATGAACCTGAAGTTGTTCCAGACAACAATAACAATGGTAATGATCCTAATGATCATAATTCTGATGCAGACTCTGAAGGTAATGGTCATGAGACAAGTAATGAGTCACACTATCTCAGGAACTAGTCCTCAAGCTTCGATTTTCTGGAGATCTAACTGGAAACAACTCAGGGGGAGCAGAACAAGGAGAAGAACAAGGATCCGGTAGTCAGACTCATCACAATTCTGGAAATGCTGAGTCATCAAGGGCTAGTCTACTAAGACATAGAGTATGGAGTAAAGATCATCCTCAGAACTTCATACTTAGTGATCCAGATAGTGGAGTCAAGACTAGAAGATCTATAGCAAATAAATGTTTTTATTCTAGGTTTCTATCTCAAATGGAGCCAAAGAAAGTAGATGAAGCTCCTGGGGATCCTGATTGGGTGAATTCTATACAAGAGGAACTCAATCAGTTCGAAAGACAGAAAATATGAAAGCTTGTATCCAGACCTAAAGACAAATCAATGATTGGCACAAAATGGGTTTTCAGAAATAAGCTTGATGAAGATGGAGTAGTAACAAGGAACAAGGTGAGACTGGTTGCTAAGGGATATACTCAAGAAGAATGGATTGACTATGATGAAACCTTTGCACCAGTTGCTAGACTTGAAACCATCAGGATGTTTTTAGCATGTGTAGCATTTTCAAACTTCAAGGTATATCAGATGGATGTGAAAAGTGCTTTCCTGAATGGTGAGCTTGAAGAAGAGGTCTATGTGGAGCAACCCCCTGGTTTCATAGATCCCGAGTTTGAATATTTTGTCTATTTTCACTTCAAGGCTCTTTATGGTCTAATGCAAGCGCCGAGAACATGGTATGACACTTTCTTAGGATTTCTACTTGAAAATAGTTTCACTAGAGGTGTCATAGATAAGACTCTGTTTCAAAAGAATCATAAAAATGATATCATACTTGTGCAATTCTATGTTGATGACATTATATTTGGGTCTACGAATGATGCACTTTATGCAAGGTTTGTTAAGCTTATGCAGAGTAGGTATGAGATGAGTATGATGGGTGAGTTGAACTTCTTGTTATAAGATCATGTAATCTCATATGTAATTTTATCATAACTCTGATTTATAGGTTGAGATCCTGATTAAGATTTTATGCAACTAATTTGAGTACTCTGATTAGATTTTGTGTGATTAAATCATGTTTTTGAGTAATTTTGTATGATTTTTGAGCTTCAGACACTAGGTAACTCTGACAACAGATTCCTTGGTCACTCTGATTCTCTATTTATGCTTCAATAACGTTGTTTGTTTTGTGCTAAAATAAATATGCAGCATAACTAGTGATCTTGGAAGTTGCTCGATCTTAATTCTCAGATCCTAGTCTATGATATGTGAAATGATCTTGGACTCTGATCTTTTGGGTTAAGATCTTGGAGACTCTGATAAGTCCTCACAGACTTTAGAAGAAATCTTTGATCCCTAATGGCATATGATTGATCATTGGTTATCTTCCTAGAATTCAAATCTAAAAATAATTTTGACTTTGTCAAAATTTCAGCTCATAAATAAGGACTCAGATATTATCTGACGAGTTTATGATGTATACTTCTTCATGGAAGTTGAGGGATATCAAAAATTTCTTTCACATAAAAGAATCCTAATTTCCCCTCTCAGAAGGAACATTTTTGAATCTCTTGACTGAGAGTTTTCATCCTTGAAGGTGAAAGGTAACTTTTCTATGAAAAGAATTTTCTTGCAGGTATACTTGGATGTTTGGAGCTTTGAGTGAGTGACATACTGTGAGACTGAGTGTCAAACACTTGAGTGTAGAGTGGAGTGAAACATAATGTGAGATCACTAAACAAAAATCACACACTTGCACTGTGAGAAATAGTAACCTAGTAATCTATTCACTTGGTTGGTTGATCCCAAGGTTCTACTCTGATACATTTTAAAGGATTACATAACTAAGTGGGGGAGATTATAAAGAGAATAAGAACTAATAGTCTTTCTTAAACTAAGAAGGGGGATTTCTAACTTTATTGTACTAAGGAGGGGATTCTTCATCTTAGGGGGAAAGATTATTGGGTTTCGAGTTCCTGAGTTCCAAAATGTTTCCTATGTGCTTTATGAGAAAATATGAAGATTATTGAGTCACATGTAAATGTTCCTCACCCTCCTGCAGTCGCAAGTAACTTGGTGACTTAGAAAAAATTGCAACTTTATATATACTACATATCTCATGGTCATAAGTAAATCACTTGCAAGCTGTACAGACTCGAAGTTATAGACATATTGTAGCCACATATCTCTTTTTTCTCTCTCCTACAACCTATCAAGTCTATATAATCAAATCAGTAGAAGATGGAAAAATAACACTTTTCAGCACATTCAAAGCGAAGCTCTGCAAAATTATTTTCTCGGAGAATTGTTCGATTTCATTTATTGAAATTAAGGAGAGAAGTGTTGTCCAATCTGATTCACACCTCATTAAAGTCTTACATTTTGTTACACTCATTATTTGTAGCCTCTTTGTGTGTATTGATTATCATTTGATAAAGAAGCTATGAATTTTTAGTGTGATAAAAAGAATCCTAGATTGATAGGTATTGTATTTGGTTCTTTTAATACTTGTTGCTTTGAATCATTTATATTCGGATTTGTAAACAACCCTTTGTAGTTTAATTTATTAATAACAAGAATTATTCCGTTAATCTCCTTGTGTTTGTTTATTTTGTTCTTAGTTTTGATTTTCCGCTGCATTAATTTGATAAAAATGAAGAACATACATTTACCCCCTATGTATGTACCTTTTGGACCTAACAATGTCTGTTGAGGTTGATAGTTGGTTGGAAGTGTTTGAGGTGGATGGGATAGTTGGTGAAACTGTTCATGTGACTATTGTCACCGTTAGACTCACAGTGTGAACTGTGGTTGTGACAGTATGTTGTTCACTAGTAGAGTTAACCTCGATTGCAATTGGAGGGGATTTGACTAGGTTACTGTCATGTACCATGGTCTTAAACCGTTGTCCCTCTTGCAAGAGACTAGCACTTGAATGTGCTTGAGTACTTGCCTCCCCAATAACTGGATCATGGAAATTGAACTCCTAGCTTCAATTGACAAAGCAATTTCAGCTAGGGTTATGAAGGGAGTTGTTTCCGCATGAAAAACCTCCAATTGAATTGGAGAGGATTTGAGTAGCTCCCCATCAAGAGTACTACCTCAAACCATTCAGGCTGTAAAGATTGTTGTGCACATGAAGGTGCATCTGTAACCTACATAGGGTCTTCAGTAAAAACTGATAAATCCCTGTATTTGTGATGGTGTCATCAAGGTCTATCTCAGTATGTAGCCTCTCACCATCTAAATTTTTTTCCTGAGTGGTGAGCACAGTTCTTGAACCATGTCACATGATTTTTCCAGGGCTTAAGAAGAAGATTCAAGCCCCTCATTATATGATGAAGAAATTTGAGAAATGAGATGAGTGAGCTCAGGAGTGATTGTTGGCAACTCCCAATGAATGGATGAGGGAGTTTTAAATGATGTGCTCTCTGTGTGTGCTAACCACATGACTTCTTTCACCCTCTTGAGAGTGCTCAAGAGAGGGTGCAGACTCTTTATAGGGTGCATTGGGAGAATGCTTGATTCAATGGTGACACCTTGTTGAGAAGGTGCCACTAGAGTCTGATGTTGCCCCTTTGTTACAACTCCATCTTTTTTAGAAGATGCAGAGGCGGTTATCTGAGTGGTCAATTCAGTTTTCTTAGCCTTCTTTGGTTTACTGATCAATGGTGACTCAATTTATTATTCCTTACTACTCTCAATTATAACTTCTATGTTTGGCTGCTTCCTCTTCTTTTTACTAACTTCATCCTTTTGAGAGGATGAAGCAGTTGGTTTACTACTTTCTAGAGTTTGTGAAGGAAAGGTTGCAGTTGTGATAAGCACCTGTTGATGTTCCTGCATTTGTGTTAATGTAGGATCAGGTGCTATAGCTAAACTAGAAGTTGTGTTTCTCCTCATGTCAGGCATATGATAGGGATAGGTTCTAAATTTTCCCAACATAAAGTCAGTTATATTTAGCCTAACCTTAACCTAATTCTTTGTAATTAATGATCCAAATAGAATTTTGCGCACCTGTTTACAAGTTCCTACTTGATTTCTATCTATACCATCAAGCATATGAATGTCAGCTACTTTACGATTTAAAGTGGACATTATAAATCTAGGGAAAAAAGTTTTTTTACCTTTACTTACCAAAGGCATTGTCAGCCTTGTGCTCAGTTCTTCCAGGATCAAGCTTCCAACTTTGAGCTGTCTGTTGTAAGCCATGGAATATACCAGCCTCTGTACTACACTGGAGATGTTGTCGTAGCCAGTCTTCCTGTATATGAATGCCCTTATGATTGAATCAAATATGAAGGACCACTCGCTTCTCAGATTCTTCCTGTTCAGTCTGGCCATGTCTATCTTCTCACTGTAGTTTATGAAATCCATAAACTAAGCCAATTCCTGTGTTTTTGGAGCCTACACTATATTGTCTATAGAAAAACCCAAAGCTTTGTTAACATCATTAACATTGAATTCCACAGTCACACCCTGAATTATACAGTTCACACCAAATATACTGCTTGATTTTCATAGACAATAATGTTGATAACTGCAGAGTTCCAGAATTCATTCAACACATCGAAATAGAGTACATGTAATATCCGGGATATCGCGTGTAATTATCAATAAATAATTGTTATATAATTATTATGTGATTTTTGGTGAATTATCTGTTAATTTATATTGACAAATAGATGTATATATGTGATTAAATGTGAGTATGTCAATTATAATATGTCCAGAATAAAATATAGATAAGTGTGGTATTTTTCTGATAATTTTATGAAGTGTTATATGGCTTTATATTAATTTACGAATTTATTAATTATTTTATGAATAATTACAAAATTATTTTATAAAGCCGAGAATCGTCCAACCTCAACCGTTTTTACATTTTTATAACCTGAAACTCTTCCGAAAACTTCTTCCTAACCAAATATGGTAATTCCAGATATTTTCCGTGTTTTGACTTTTTAGATCCGGATTACGGTTTGACTCGTACGCGTCCCGGCGTACAATTTTTGATACGATAATTCTTTCGATATATCAACAAAACCCGTATTCTCGAAAGCAGGGATAATATTACATTATTTTCGTATAAACTGTTTTATAAAAAGCCCATTTGGGATAATTATCCAATACGGGTATTAAATCAGATCGTTTTTGCAGTTACTTAGCGGCTAAGTAACTTATTTATCGATCCAAAATGACCCAACACGAACCAATATTCCATAAATATGTATAGCCCTTTTATTATTTCATTTTATTCGTAAAATCATAATCGATCAGTAAACATATAAGATTTACAGAGAAAAACCCTACAAACGTTGTGTTCTTCATAATCAAATCCACAAACGAAGGCGTTATCGAACTCCGATTCGGGCGTGCAATATATCAAAACAAAGCTCTCGAAAATAACTTTCTGAATCTACCATCTATTTTTGTGTAGGAATCAAGGTATTTTTCTTATTTAATTGTTTTATTTCAAATAATTTAAAGATTAAATAATGAAAATTTGTTCTTAATGTTGTTGATATGATTTGATGATTCCATCGTGTAGATAATCTTTTTCTGGTCAATTTGGTATATTATATGTCAAAAATAGAGTTTAATAACATAAAGAAAATGATGTTTGATTCTAAACACTTGAAATTATGGTTTAATAGGTTGAATGTTCTTAATTCGAAATTTGGGGTTTCTATTGTGATGATTCTGGGTTGAAACGAGTTACACCAGCTTATAGATCGTGTCAAGGGGAGTTGAATGATGGTACCCATTTTAATGGAGGAAGTCGGAGTCAACTTCGCCGGAAAAACGAGCCCAGCGGCGACGAGTATTTCAATCGAAGTTTCCGTCCGTTTCTGTGAGTTGATGTTGATATTGTATACGTGAATAAGTTCCTGGAAGCAAGCCGTTTAATTCCCCGTAATTTGGTGATGTTATGGGCTATTTTCAGGCGACCCGAAAAGCTCTATGGCGGCGGCCATGGAGTACCGGCTGACGGAAGGAGAAGGACAAGGATAGGGTAATTACCATTTCCACCCCTGTCATTTACAAAACCTGCAAATTCTGTATTTCAGTATTAAAATTGGTAAAAATCTGATTTATGTTTTAAAACTTTCAAAAATCAGATTCTTGTTTTATTATTTTCATGAATTGTATTTTCTTTAAATATTATTTTTAAAAATTGATTTTTTTATTATTTAGAAATTCTAAAATTCATTATTTAATTTCTGAAAATTATTTTTTTTAATTTAAAAATAAATCTTAATTATTTTATTAATTAATTTTAGTTGATAATTAATTATTTAATTAATCAATTAATTTAAATATTAATAGATTAATTAATTTAATTAGTTAATAATTAATTTTAATTGATTCAATAATTAGATTTAGTTATTTATTTTTGATTTAAAAAAAATTCCGAAAAATAGTTTCGAGCTTTAAAATATTATTTAAAATTATTTTCAAGGCTCGATAATCATTATAAAATTTTATAGCCAGATTTGAGTGTTCGAACCCTATTATTTAATTATAAAATGATTCAGAGTCCCGTTTAAATTCTGAAAAATGTTCAGAAATTCATATTATATACCTGGAAAATCATTTTAACCCCGAATCTTCTTTGAAAAATTCTTGTGATTGAATATCTTACATGCTACGTGTTATATGTGATCTGATTAATGCGTAATATGACTATACGTGCATTGTTTTGTTGTTTTATTCATAACTTTCAATCCGTACATCGGATTTGGGTGAAACGAAGGGTAATTAGAAGCTTATAACGATTAAAACGAGACGAGAATGAGTATTAATAAGTACATGTGATCTTTAACAGAAGAAGCAAGACGTAGAAAGGGAAATCAAGTGATTGACGAGTGGGAACCAACTGACAAGTATTAGTAAAGTAAAATCGAATTGATAAGACAAGTGTTCCTATTCTTTTTTATTATATTACAAGTATTTTGAACTCTCTTCATTTAATTGCAACTATTCCAAACAGTTCTTATTCTATATTGCAAGTACTTTGAAGTACTTAACCCAAACCCTGATTCTTATTGATCTTGAGCCATAAGCCTGATTCCTCATAAATCATTGATTGTTGAATTCTCAGATACAAACCACACCTATACGATACTACTCCAAAAATACATCTCTACCACATACTGATTCTTGATACGAGATTTCTTAACATACCAACACTTATATCTTGTGTAACAGAAGACCAATTCTTGTAACTCTTGAACCCTTGGGTCTTCTGCTTTCTGATTCTTTCTTTGATTGAAACCCAACCTTTATGATTTCCTTTTTATTTCATGAAATTACAGATCATCCTATGCTTCAAGATAAATATTGTTTATGATTCAACTATCGATTTACATTACTTATCATATTGTGGTCATAATAGGCCAATGTGTGCCTTAGATCCAGTATATAGAGCAAAGCTGGGAGCCTTGCTTGGGGTTAGTGTATGACTGATCATCAGCCTAACCTTGTTTTTAAAATAAAAGTGAATATCCAATTCTAATCATTGCTTATCAGTAAACTTGATTCCTTATATCATCTCAATTGATCATTGTTAATCTCAGTGGTTGTCATTGTAACTTGCTGAGCTAGTTAGCTCACTCTTGCAAATCTGTTTATATTCTTTTCCAGTGAAAAAGGAAACTGGTAGTAGTGAGGATCCCAGACAAGTGTGCGAGCTAGGTATATAAGTTGAGATGGAATGAGCTAGCAGATGATGTGTGGCTTAGTTTGTGTTGATAGTTTGTAATAAAGTTTAAACTTCCGTTGTAAGATAAATAAACTGGGATTTAGAACGATTGTAATATAAATAAGGTTTTGGCTTGTGGGCATACTTTAAACTGAGTCGATCCGTGGATTATGGTAAGTAGGGTCATTGCATATATATCATTATTATATTCATAAACAAGTTTAAATATAGTGTGTGTGTTGTGGACCCCAAACTTCTGACCTGGGTTTGGAGGGCGTTACAGTTTGGCATCAGAGCTACGGTTTAAAATCACTGCCACAAGCCTAGACTAATGGGTAGAGGGTTAAGATTATTATTAGGAAATAAAGAAATAGAGCATCGAGAGGTTGAGTGCGACTAAATAGTAGGTTTTAGTATGATTCATGACAAGATTCGAGATTCTTATTTAGTAGCGTGATAGCAGCGATGGCAAATTCCTTTATCTCGATATCGTTTGATCACTCGGAGCCTTCAGTTGGAGGACCGTCATCTGATCCACATCCTGCTCTTCCACCGGTGTCAGCCATAATACCTATTGTGACGATTGCACCAATATGAACTATTCTACCTCCAAGTGTGAGACCACCTATTCAAGGACCTCTACCTGCTTATTCTGACTCTACTGGACATTCGGCTGCGGGGTGCATCTTAGGATTCTATTGATCCCATTATAAATCAGATTCTCTCCTTCCCTATTTGTGAACTTTTCTATCTAAACATTATTTCTTTCCTCGGTGATTCTATCGGACGATTGGGGCAAACAATGCATATGTGTTGACTATTTATCTATATGACAAAAGGGTCTGGTGGGACTCCACCGAATTATGTGTTGTGAACTATGCGGTATTAAGACTGGCCATCTTATGTACTTGTATGGTTGCTCTCAGTCATACCTACATCTTCTTAACTATTCCTTCTCATTCGATTTCCTTGATTTTGAAATTTCATTTGGTATTCTTTGATAATGAATTTCTTCAGTAATCTCTAGTATGAGGCTCTTCTTTTGGAGCGAGAAGCCCTGTAGGGCACAGATCCAGGAACTACAACACATTATCAGGACTATAGATGTCGGCAGGAATGTGAAGGAATTTCGGAATTAGATTCAGGTGACCCGGAGAGTACTTGAAACTAGACGACAGAGATGATGTGACAGCTGATATATGTATAATAATGTGTGATATGTAAGATCAGACTTTTGGTGGGAATATAAATAAACAAGACTTGATGACTAATGGATAGGCCTGTTGTACCTTTGCCTTCAATAAAATGTTTCACACTTGTACCACCAAACTTTGATATACACCAGTACCTTTCCTTTCCAGTATGGTCATCTACTTTACTGTACCTATTTTATTTTATTGCACCAGTTATAAAACCTTTGTGATAACCTGTATTTTCCCCCTAACTGTTTATATTATGTAAAGAAGCATGCAATTTACTTAGTTCGACTATTGAAAATGTTTTCAAAAAGAGATATTGTTGTTTTACAAAAAACAATCTTTTCAGAAAAAGGGATTTGATTTAAAGGCTAAATAAATTGTTGATTTTTTACAGAAAATGCCTCCTAGAAGAAATACCCGTGCTACCAACAAAAATGAAGAAACCAACAACAACAATACCCAAGACAGCAATAACCAGAATGTGAATCCAGGTCCCATAGACCCAACTCTAGCCTAGATTCTTCAGATCTTGGCCCAACAGACAGTCCACCTGACTCAACAACAGCAGGGGCGGACTAACCCGCAGGTAACCTTTAAGACCTTTTAGGCGGTGAATCCACCAGAGTTTAAAGGTTCTCTAGATCCAATTGAGGCAAGGGTCTGGTTGAAGGAGATTGAGAAGGCATTTGCCTTAGTCAAGGTGAGGGAGGAACAGAAGACTGAGTTTGTAAGTTACTATCTGAAGAATGAAGCCACTTACTGGTGGGAAACTATTAAAGTGTTGGAAGGTACTGATGAAGTTGTGTGGGATAGATTTAAGGAGTTATTTCTAGAGAAGTATTTCCCTCAGTTTGTTCAGGATCAAATGGAATTGAAATTTCTGGAGCTCAAGCAGGGGAATATGTCAGTGGAAGATTATGAAAGCAAGTTTGAGGAATTTTATAGGTTTGTGCCATCCTATGTGGACACTGATAGGAAGAAGGCTAAGAGATTTCAGCAAGGACTCAAGCCATGGATCCGAGGGAAGGTGGCCATATTTGAATTGGACACTTATGCGGGAGTTGTGCAAAAAGCTATGATTGCGGAGACAGAAAGTGAAATGTCTCAGAAAGAGAAGGAAGGTAAGAAGAGGAAGTTTGAAGGGAATAAAGGACAGTCTCAAGCAGGGGTGTTTCCAAATTTTAATCAGAGGAAAGGCAAGTTCCAGCCCGGAAGAAATTTCAACAGATATAATGCCGGCAACGGAGGCCAGGGTAACCGTCCAGCCACTGGGGACCAGCCAACCCAGAGAGGCCAGCTCTACCAGATTGCCAGGTCTGTGGAAAGAAACATGGTGGAGTTTGTAACAAGTTGAATATGGTCTGCTAAAGATACAACCAGAGGGGGCACTATTCAAGGGAGTGTCGTAATCAGCTAGCCATGGAGCCAACCAACAAGGATCAGCCTACCAGGAATCAGGCAGAAAAAGTTCCAGCAATTGGGTATACCTGTTTCAAGTGCGGATAGCCAGGATACATAGCAAGGGATTGCAAGGCACCGGTTCCAGTCAATAATACATTATGAATCATGAGAGCCCCTCCGGTAGTGAATAAACCTCCCAGAGTTAGAATTTATGACATGTCTGTGAAAGATGCCATCATGGACACTGATGTTGTGGCAAGTACGCTTACTGTGAATTCTTTATGTGCAAAGGTGCTAGTAGATCCAGGAGTAACTCGATCATTTATTTCTCAAGATTTTGTTGATAAGTTGAATTGCCCAATTGAATTTATAAGTGAAATTATGACGGTAGAATTAGCAAATTAGGAATGTGTATCGGTTAATCAAGTGTGTAAGAGCTGTGAGATTGAGATTTCTGGAAATAAGTTTGCTGCTAATTTGATACCATTTAGGTTAGGAGAGTTTGACGTTATTTTAGGAATGGACTGGCTATCTAAGCACGATGCTCAGATAGACTGTCGTAATAAAAAAGTAATCTTGAAGATGCCAGACGAGAAAGTGGTGACGTTTAAAGGCCAGGAGCAAGCAAAGAAGTTCTTGATGATAATTCAAGCTAAAAAGTTATTGCAACATGGATGTGAGCACTTCATTGCGTACGTGATAGATAGAATTTAGGAGCCAGCAAAACTGGAAGACATTCCGGTGGTAAATGAATTTCCAGACGTGTTTCCAGATGAATTACCAGGACTTCCTCCAGATAGAGAAATTGAGTTTGCGATCGACTGAGCACTTGGAACGGAACCAGTATCTAAGGCCCCATACAGAATGACGTCTATTGAAATGAAGGAATTGGCAAAGCAATTGCAAGAGTTATTAGAGAAAGGAGTGATTTGACCCAGTCTATCCCCATGGGTTACACCGGTACTCTTTGTTAAGAAGAAAGACAGAAGCATGAGGTTATGCATCAACTATCGAGAACTCAATAAGATTATGATAAAAAACAAATATCCATTGCCTCAAATCGACGATTTGTTTGACCAGCTGAAAGGAGCCAAGTATTTTTATAAGATTGATTTGAGATCCCGATATCATCAATTAAAGATCAAACCTGAAGATATACCAAAGACAACTTTCAGAACAACATATGGTCATTACGAATACTTAGCGATGTCTTTTGGATTGACCAATGTCCCAGCAGCATTTATGGACTTGATGAACATAATTTTTAAGGAATATTTGGATAAGTTTGTAATTGTGTTTATCGATGATATTTTGATCTACTCCAAGTCAACGGAAGATCACGCGGAATATCTAAGGACTGCTTTAGAAATTTTGAGAAAGAAGAAGTTGCATGCAAAGTTTTCGAAGTGTGAGTTTTGGTTACAAGAAGTTCAACTTTTAGGGCACGTAGTAAGTAATGAAGGAATCAAAGTGGACCCAACAAAGATTGAAGCTATTACGAATTGGGAAAGGCCAAAAATACCAACAGAAGTGAGAAGTTTCTTGGGATTAGCGGGATATTATCAAAGATTTGTTCAAGATTTCTCGAAGATTGCGAAGCCTTTGATTAAGCTTACCAGGAAAAATGAGAAGTTTATATGGAATTAGAAGTGCGAAGAAAGTTTTCAAGAATTGAAGAAGAGGTTAATCACGAAACCTGTTTTGTCACTTCCAGATGATCAAGGGAATTTTGTAATCTATAGTGATGCTTCTCATAAGGGAGTAGGTTGTGTTTTGATGTAGCATGATAAAGTTATTGCATATGCGTCGAGACAACTAAAACCTAATGAGCAGAAGTATCCTACTCATGACTTGGAACTAGCAGCGATAATATTCGCCTTGAAGATTTGGAGACATTATTTATATGGGGAAAGATGCGAGATTTATATGGATCATAAGAGTTTGAAGTATATATTCACGCAAAAGGAGGTTAACATGAGACATAGAAGATGGTTGGAGCTGATCAAGGACTATGATTGCATAATTAACTATCATCCAGGAAAAAGGAATGTGGTAGCTGATGCGTTAAGCAGAAAGGAAGGACTGAATGTGTTGACAGTACCCGAGGAATTATACAAGGAATTTCAGAAATTGGAGTTGGAAGTCAGAATTTGCAAGCCTAGAGAAATAAAGATGTATAGCATGACGTTTCAACCAGAATTATTATAGAATATAAGAAAATGTCAAGAGGAAATAATGGATCATGATATCAATCATTTGGTTGGAGAAGAGTTATGCACTCAGAAGGACGATCAAGGTATTCTTAAATTTTCATCCAGTATTTGTGATTCCACCAGTGACAGAATTGAAGGATGAAATTATACAAAAAGCTCACAACACAAGGTATTCCATTCATCCAAGAAGTACAAAGATGTACATAGACTTAAAAAAGAATTATTGGTGGCCAGACATGAAGAGAGAAATTGCGGAATGGGTTAGAAAATGTTACACGTGTCAAAAAGTTAAGGCGGAGCACCAGAGACCAAATGGGCTATTACAACCACTAGAGATTCCAGAGTGGAAGTGGGAGCACATTGCTATGGATTTTATAGTTGGCTTACCAAGAACAAAAGCAAACCACGATGCCATTTGGGTTATAGTGGGCAGACTAACCAAATCAGCTTATTTCTTGCCAATTAATGAAAGATTCTCGTTGGACAAGTTGGTTCACATGTATTTGAAGGAAATAGTAGTTCGTCATAAAGTCCCTATGTCTATTGTATCTGATCGAGACCCACGATTCAATTCAAGATTTTGGAAAAGTTTTCAAGAATGTTTGGGAACTAAGCTAAATATGAGTACATCTTATCATCCACAAACCGACGACCAAAGCGAAAGAACAATTCAGACTATTGAAGATATGTTATGTGTTGTTACCATTGATTTTAAAGGAAATTGGAATAAGCATTTGCCCTTAGTAGAATTTTCTTAAAATAATAGTTATCATGCCAGTATTGGAATGCCTCCCTATGAAGCTCTTTATGGACGCAAATGTCGATCACCGGTGTATTGAGACAAAGTCGGAGAACGTAAGATACTTGGACCCGAGTTGTTGTAGCAGACAAAAGAAGTTGTGGAAGTCATCCATAAAAAGTTAATTGCAGCGCAAAATCATCAAAGGAAATATGCAGGCCAATCCAGAAAAGATATGGAATTTGAAGATGGAGATCTAGTGTTACTAAAAGTATCACCCTGGAACGGATTATCGAGATTCGGAAAGAAAGGAAAGCCGAGTCCTAGATACGTCAGACCTTTTGAAATTTTGAAACGTGTCGGCAAGGTAGCATATGAATTGGCGTTACCCTCGCAAATGGAGCACATTCATAATGTTTTTCACGTCTCGATGCTTAAGAGATATAATCCAGATTCTAAGCATGTAATCGAGTACGAGCCGATAGAACTTCAGGCAGATTTATCATATGTAGAGAATCCAATAGATATTCTAGAAAAGAGAGAAAAGGTATTGAGAAATAAAGTGGTAAATTTGGTAAGAGTATTGTGGCGAAACCCAAAGGTTGAAGAGTCAACCTGGGAGTTATAAAGCGATATGCAAGAAAAGTACCCTCTGTTGTTTACTTAGCAGATATCGAGGACAAAATCCTTTTAAGGGGGGAAGGATGTAATATCCGGGATATCGCGTGTAATTATCAATAAATGATTGTTATATAATTATTATGTGATTTTTGGTGAATTATCTGTTGATTGATATTGACAAATAGATGTATATATGTGATTAAATGTTACTATGTCAATTAAAATATGTCCAGAATAAAATATAGATAAGTATGGTATTTTTCTGATAATTTTTGGAGTGTTATATGACTTTATATTAATTTACGAATTTAATAATTATTTTCTGAATAATTATAAAATTATTTTATAAAGCCGGGAATCGTCCAACCTCAACCGTTTTTACGTTTTACAACCCGAAACTCTTCTGAAAACTCCTTCCTAACCTAATATGGTAATTCCAGACATTTTCCGTGTTTTGACTTTTTCGATCTGAATTACGGTTTGACCCGTACGCGTTCCGGCGTATAATTTTCGATACGATAATTATTTCGATATATCAACAAAACCCATATTCTCGAAAGACGGGATAATATTACATTATTTTTGTATAAAGTGTTTATAAAAAGCCCGGTTGGGATAATCATACAATACGGGTATTAAATCGGATCGTTTTTACAGTTACTTAGCGGCTAAGTAACTAATTTATCGATCCAAAACAATCCAACACGAACCAATATTCCATAAATATATATAGCCCTTTTATTATTTCATTTTATTCGTAAAATCATAATCGATCATTAAACATATAAGATTTGCATAGAAAAACCCTAAAAATATTGTGTTCTTCATAATCAAACCTACAAACGAAGGCGTTATCGAACTCCGATTCGGGCGTGCAATATATCAAAACGAAGCTCTCGAAAATACCTTTCTGAATCAACCATCAATTTTTGTGCAGGAATCAAGGTATTTTTCTTATTTAATTGTTTTATTTCAAATTATTTAAAGATTAAATTATAAAAATTTGTTCTTAATGTTGTTGATATGATTTGATGATTCCATCATATAGATAATCTTTTTCTGGTCAATTTGGTATATTTTATGTCAAAAATAGAGTTCATTAACATAAAGAAAATGATGTTTGATTCTGAACACTTGAAATTAAGGTTTAATAGGTTGAATGTTCTTAATTCAAAATTGGGGGTTTCTATTGTGATGATTCTGGGTTGAAACGAGTTACACCAGCTTATAGATCGTGTCAAGAAGAGTTGAATGATGGTACCCGTTTTAACGGAGGAAGTCGGAGTCGACTTCGCGGAAAAACGAGCCCAGCGGCGGCGCATTTTTCAATCGAAGTTTCCGTCCGTTTCTGTGAGTTGATGTTGATATTGTGTACATGAATAAGTTCCTGGAAGCAAGCCGGTTAATTCCCTGTAATTTGGTGATGTTCTGGGCTAGTTTCAGGCGACCGGAAAACCTCCATGGCGGCGGCCATGGAGTTCCAACCGACGGAAGGAAAAGGACGAGGATGGGGAATTACCATTTCCACCCCTGTCGTTTACAAAACCTGCAAATTTTGTATTTCAGTATTAAAATAGGTAAAAATCTTATTTATGTTTTAAAACTTTCAAAAATCAGATTCTTGTTTTATTATTTTCATGAATTGTATTTTCTTTTTATATTGTTTTTAAAAATTGATTTTTTATTATTTAGAAATTCTAAAATTCATTATTTAATTTCTGAAAATTATTTTTTTAATTTAAAAATAAATATTAATTATTTAATTAATTTATTTTAGTTGACAATTAATTATTTAATTAATCAATTAATTTAAAAATTAATTGATTAATTAATTTAATTAGTTAATAATTAATTTAATTAGTTAATAATTAATTTTAATTGATTTAATAATTAGATTTAGTTATTTATTTTTGATTTAAAAAAATTCCGAAAAATAGTTTTGAGCTTTAAAATATTATTTAAAATTATTTTCAAGGCTCGATAATTATTATAAAATTATTTTAAATCCATATTCGAGTGTTCGAACCCTATTATTTAATTATAAAATAATTCCGAGTCCCATTTAAATTTCAAAAAATATTCAGAAATTCGTATTAAATACCTGGAAAATGATTTTAACCCCGAATCTTCTTTGAAAAATTATTGTGATTGAATATCTTACATGCTACGTGTTATATGTGATCTGATTAATGCATAATATGACTATACGTGCATTGTTTGGCTGTTTTATTAATAACTTTCAATCCATACGTCGGATTTGGGTGAAATGAAAGGTAGTTAGAAGCTTGTAACGAATAGAACGAGATGAGAATGAGTATTGATAAGTACATGTGATGTTTATCAGAAGAAGCGAGACATAGAAAGGGAAAGCAAGTGATTGACGAGTGGGAACCAACTGACAAGTATTAGTAAAGTAAAAGCGGATTGATAAGGCAAGTGTTCCTATTCTTCTTGATTATATTACAAGTATTTTGAACTCTCTTCATTATGTTGCAAATATTCCAAAAAGTTCTTATTCTTATTATGTTGCGACACTTGCGGTGTTTCGAGGTGGATTATACAAGAGAAGAAAGGCATTCCTGATAACAATGATCCCCCAAAATTGATTTATAAGGTGCCATCAAATGTAATGAGGTACTTTCCACTACGACCAAGGTTACAAAGGTTGTTTATGTGCAAGGAATTCTCTGAAATTATGAGATGGCATGCAGTGGGAAGAAAAGAAGATGGAAAACTAAGACATCCGGCTGATGCTAAGGCATGGAAGTCAATGGATGCTCGTTATCCTAATTTTTCATCAGAAATTCGAAATGTTAGGTTAGGTGTCGCAGCGGATGGATTTAACCCATTTCGGTCTATGAATTTAAGTCATAGTACATGGCCAATAGTGTTGGTAAACTACAACCTTCCACCCTGGTTATGTATGAAACAAGAAAACTCATTCTTTCAACATTAATATCCGGTACAGAATCTCCCAAGAACAATATCGACGTATATATGCAATCCTTAATCGCGGAATTGAAATCATTATGGAATATCGGCGTTGAAGTCTATGATGCCTTGACTGATGAGAATTTTCAATTACGTGCAAGTGTGTTATGGAAAATCAATGACTTTCCAGGACATACTATATTGTCAGGTTGGAGCACGAAGGGGAAAACTAGCATGTCCTGTATGTAACTATGAGACTACATCAAATTACTTGAAATATAGTAAAAAAATGTGTTATATGAACCATCGGAAGTTTCTTGATCCTACGCATAAGTGGAGGCTAGATAAAAGGAGATTTAACGGAGAAGTTGAAATGGGGACCATTTCCAAATATTATCGGGCACGGATATTGATGAATTATTGTCGGGGTTTGAAAACCAGTTTGGGGTTAAGAGAAAGAAAAAGGGTAAACGTAATTCCCCTTTTTAAAAAGAAGTCAATATTTTTTAACTTGCCATATTGGTGTCATAATCCACTTCATCATAATCTGGATCCTATGCATATAGAGAAGAATATATGCGACAAAATATTAGGTACTTTACTTAATATTTGTGGAAAAACAAAGGATCACGTAAATGCTCGAATGGATTTGCAAGAGTTGGGAATCAGAAAACCCCTTCATCCTGTTGACTGTGGCGATGTGAAGCATCTTCAAATATGAGTAGCAATATTTGACATGACAAATAAGGAGAAAGAACAATTTTGCTCTGTATTGAAGAATGCCAGACTTCCCTACGGCTGTGCCTCGAATCTTAGTCGGTACGTGCACTTGAAAGAAAGAAAGGTTGTGGGGTATAAGAGCCATGATGCTTATTTCATACTTCACTATTTGTTATAATTTTCGGTGCAGAAAACACTAAAACCTCAGGTTGCTTTACCAATGATCAAATTTGGCGCATTCCTTAGAGGTCTGTGGAGCAAGGTTATTGATTTAGATGACCTAAAGAGGTTGCAAACAGAAATTGTTGAGGTACTTTGTGAATTTGAAATGATTTTTTCACAGGCTTTCTTCGATATAATGGTACACCTGCCCATTCATTTATGCGGAGAAGTCGAATATAGTGGTCCTGTACACCTCAGATGCATGTTTCCAATTGAGCGCTATCTAGGAAAGTTGAAATCTTATGTTCGAAATAGAAGTAAATCGGAGGGTTTCATTGCAGAAGGTTATTTGGTTGAAGAGTGTGTGACGTTTTGTTCAAGGTTTTTAAGCGTTGATGATGGAATAAAAAATCCAGTAACTGACTTTGGAAGATATCCAGCTAATGAGGAATATCATATTGGGACAAAAAATAATAAAGATAGAAAGATATTCGGTCACTGTGTAGGAGAAAGGAGCAGGTAAAATTTGTGGTTATCTTTTCACTTGTTCTTAATCGAGCTATTTAAATGATATGTTGGATTTCAATTTTTCCCTCTAAATTATTAACATATTTAACAAAAATCGTTAATGGGGGTGTATATTATATTTCATATTAAAAATTAAGGGTTGAAAACTATATCTTACAAAATAAATATATAATTTTGGTTTTAAATAGAAGGTGAGGGCTGTAAAATAAAATTAAGTCTTTATTTAATTATGCAATGCTAAACGTAAGTCTTTAATTATAAAATTCAACTACCAAAGAAGATAGTACATGAAGAACTTAAAAATTTATATATTATTTTATATAAAATAATAGGTATTTGTTTTAAAAATTAAGTCTTTCTTTAATTATACAATGCTAAACTTAAGTGATTGTATATAAACTTGCATGCATACTGCATTTTTCTGATAATTTCCTTCTTTATTTTGTTTGAACCTGACGTACTAAGTGCAAGCTCCAAGAAAACCTAACGGGCAGTCAAAAATGAGCAAGGTTCATGCAAGGGGTTCCGCCGAAAAAGTAGTCATTACTTTGAATAAAAATGGTCAGCCAATTTCTGATGATCAAAAAGTCATTACAGAGTTAAGTAATTTTCTCGGAACAGTGGCTAAGGATATTTTGTGTCTCTTACTTAGGTCAACTGGCACGTTGTTCCTTCCCAATTAAAGAAGCAAATGTGGGAGTACACTTTGGTAAATTTCATCACCTTAAAGCATAAGTCAGGTGAATTCCCATATTTATGTTTTCAGTAGTTCAAGTTATTTATTTAATTGTATGTTTCATGAAATGTAGGCTACGTATGTTATTCCAGATGAGGGGTACAAGTGGGTCATGCATATGATAAATGAGTCTTAGAAGCAGTTCAAGTGCCGTGTGAAAACAAAGTATTATAAGAAGTACGAAACTGATGAGGAAAGACTTGAGAGAAGTCCTGAAACAGTTCCACTTGAGGATTTTAAAATGCTTTTGAGGTATTGGGGTGATGATGCGGTTTAGGTACTGATACTAATTAATTAAATGCCGCTTTATAAGTAAACAAAAATTATAGAATTGAATTGCTTTCTTCTTGACCTTGTTTCCTATTTTGGCAGTCCCTAGCCGATGATAATGTGGCGCATCGAAATACAATAACTCAGACACATACCATGGGTCCTAGAACTCATGCACAATCTAAAGAAAAACTAGTATGTATTTTCCGAATATGTATTAATTAGATTGGTGAATTATTAAGGTTGCAAAATAAATTTGTTTAATTTTTTTTAAAAAAATTTTAAGTTTATTTTATTTTATTGTCCATTGTTCTATTTTTCAAAATTCTAATATGTGATAGAAAAGACTGGACCCAAATATTGTCGAGCCAGTTGATTGCTGAAATTTATCTGGAAACCTATAAGCGGAAACTGGACCGAAAGTATAAAACAGATATGGAGGAACAGAAAACCAAATATGTAAGAAATTTTTATTAGATAAATATCGAAGCAACCTGAATATATGTATAATTTTAAAAACTTGATGTTGTCGTTTCTTCTAGATGAAGATAAAGGCACTGGTAGATTCAGGAAATATTGCCGAGGAAAATGCAATGGTCTCTCGTAGAAAGAAGCATGGGAGGACCTGGCTTGTGGGAAGGCAAGGTCAAAAGTCTGTAGAAACTTCCACTCCTGCTGGCAAAGACAACTATGTGCATGAGATGACCTTAAAAATCAGGCAGGAACTTGAGGCTGATTTGGAAGCCAAGGTCAACTTAAAAGTGAAGGAGAATATGTCATGGTTAGTGCAAAAGCTTGGGGAAGCTAATCTAGGTCTTAAACTTGATGTTGGAGACTTTTGCGCAACCTTATCATGTGATCATTGCATATATATCATTATTATATTCATAAATATGTTTAAATATGGTGTGTGTTCGTGTGTGTGTTGTGGAACCCAAACTTCTGACCCGGGTTTGGAGGGCGTTACAGTACAGGGTTAGCATTCAAGGCTCCTGAAAGGTAGAAATCAGAAAGGAATTTAACAAAGCACTTGAAGGTATCAGGTGCTTAGTTTGCATCCACAAAAGCTAGGTAGTTGGTTCCATCCTTGGGAATAACAGCTCTAACATTTTTGGCAACCATTGAAAAAATTTGAGTTTGAGTGGGAAAGTGTTTAGAGGAAGAAAGAGCTTGAAACGGTTAAAAATGGTGAGAATTTGCATAAATTAGGTCAATTGAGATCTCGAAAGCGTAAAGAGGGGTTATGTCAAGATGTTTGGGTATTTATAGGCCAGAGATGTGACTTGTAGAGAAGTAAGGAATAAATGGTTGAAATTTGCTTATCGAGAAGTCACATGACCTAAAGAACTCATGTCGAGATGTCACTATCCTGACTTTTATCGAGAACCAGGTAGTGACTTATCGACGTGTTGTACAAATACCTAGTTTGTCCTGATTGGACTAAATTATTCTAATTTATATCGAATAAATCAACATAAAGTTAGAATTGATTTTATATCAAAAGTATATTACTGAAATAATTTATTAAATTAATTTATTTCAGTTCTGAGTTATCGAGAAGTCTAAAATTTGAACTTGTAGAGAACTCTCTATATATATATGTATATCGAGATCTCTACAATACTTATTGAGAATTCATAAAGAGGCTTATCGAGAAGTCCATCGAGAAATCATGGAAAAGATTTATCGAGAACTCTGTCGAGAACTCAGTTCTCAATATACTTTTGTTTTTTCTCAATTCCGTCTCATATTAATTTCACATATTGAAATGTGAATTAACATTTAGACATATTTACTTAGAATTAGAAAAATTCCAAGTTAAATTTAAATTTTGAAAAATAAATATACAGAGAATCCTGAAATATTTTTACATAATATTCCAGTTAATTTCTAATTAAATCAAATTAATTTTGATTTATCAGAAATTAATCTGCTGCAACGCATTAGCCGAGTTCATGCCTTTAGGATGAAGAATTTAATATACCAACTTCAGCTACAAGTCTAGTGAAAGTTGCTTCATCCAAAGGTTTAGTGAAAATATCAGCTAATTATTTTTCTGTTGGAACAAAATTAAGCTCAATAATACCATTTGCAGCATGTTCTCTAATAAAATGGTACCTTACATCAATGTGCTTAGTTCTAGAATGATTAACAGGATTAACAACAATATATATGGCACTAATATTGTCACACATGATTGCAATCATATATAACACTTGGCCATAGTCCATTAATTAATTTCTAATCCAAAGCACTTGAGCATAACAACTTCCAACAGCTATGTATTCAGCCTCAGCTGTGAAAGTTGACACATATTGTTGTTTCTCACTATACCAAGATACAAGTCTTTGACCAAGAAATTTATAGCTTCCACTTATACTTTTTCTATCAACCCTGCATCTAGCAAAATTTACATCTGTGTATCCAACAGCTTCATAACCAGTTCCCTTGGGATACGACAATCTCAAGTTTGTTGTTCCCCTCAAATATCTGAAAATCCTCTTGGCAGCTATCAAATGTGATTCATTAGGATTTTCTTGAAATCTAGCACACAGACATGTTGCAAACATGATGTCCGGTCTACTAACAGTTAAGTACAACAAAGATCCAATTATTCCTCTATAACCTGAAATGTCTACACTTTTTCCTTTCTTATCTTCATCCAAATTGGTAGCTGTAGACATAGGTGTTGATGCGGGTAAGCAGTCAACCATTCCAAATTTCTTCAACAGATCTTTGAAATACTTGGTTTGACTAATAAAGATGTCATTACTTCTTTGACTAACTTAAAGGCCAAGGAACTAAATTAGCTATCCCATCATGCTCATCTCATATTCACTCTCCATGAGTCTTGAGAATATTTGACACAACATTTCATTAATAGAACCAAAAATAATATCATCCACATAGATTTGAACTAAGATAATGTCATCACCATGCTGCTTGTAGAATAGAGTCTTATCAATTATCCCTCTACTGAATTCATGTTTGAGTAGAAATTCTAATAGTGTGTCATACCATGCTCTAGGTGTTTGCTTCAATCCATAAAGAGCTTTTAACAGTTTATAAATAAAGTTTGGAAATTATGGATCTTCAAAGTCAGGTGATTGTTGCACACAGACTTCTTCTTCCAATTCACCATTAAGGAATGCACTCTTCACTTCCATTTGATACACCTTAAAATTTAAATGTGCAGCAAATGCAAGAAAGATTCTTATTGATTCAAGCCTTGCAACAGGAGCACAAGTTTCATCATAGTCAATTCCTTCTTCTTGTGAGTAGCCTTTGGCAACCAGTATTGCTTTGTTTCTTGTCACAATTTCATTTTCATCCATTTTGTTCCTATACACCTATTTTGTTCCAATGATACTTTTGTTCTTTAGTGCAGGAACCAATTCCCAAAATTTATTTATTTCAAATTGATTTAGCTCTTCGTGCATAGTAGTTATCCACTCAGGATCAAGTAGAGCTTCCTTAGTTTTTATAGACTCAATTTGAGACAGAAAGCATGCATGTAAGCATTCATTTACAGAGGAAATTCTAGTCCTTACTCCAGCATTGGGATCACCAATTATGGCATCTCTTGTGTGACTTTTATCCCATTTTTTGGTGTGATCTTATTGCGTATAATTGCCTTCATTTTCTCCATTATTGGCATGACTTGCAAAACTGTCATTTCCTTCTCCCCTTGAGTTTATGCCATCAAATTTAGGTGTGCTTCTGTATTGAGATGAATTCTTATTTTCACAATTCACTAGTTCATTTGATTCTTCCTCCATTCTATTGCTTGTATTGATCTCAACTTCATCTTTAGAATCACTGTCAATATTGAGATTTACAGACTTTAGGGCTTCAGCTTCATTTTTATCAAGGCATTCCAAGCCTGGACACTTGTCATCATCAAAGGTTACATCCGTGCTTTCAATAATTTTCTTTTGCTCTAACACATAAACTCCGTAGGCAGTTCTTTCCAAAAAATATCCCAGAAAAATAGCTTCAAATACTTTAGATAAATTTTCCAAAATATTTAGAGTTGTCTTTGAGCACAAATCATTTGCTTCAAAACACATGCAGATGCTTTACATCAGGCTTTCTTTTTGAAAAAATTGAGTAGGGTGACTTGCCAAGGCTTTTATTGATTAAATATATGTTTTAAGTGTAGCATGTAGTGTTAACAGCTTTTTCCCAAAAACCTGTTGGCAAATTGGCATCTTGCAACATTGTTCTTGCAGCCTCAATTAGAGTTCTATTATTCCCTTCAACCATACCATTTTGATGAGGTGTTCTTGCAGCTGAGAACTCTTGAATAATGCCCTTGTCTTTACAGAATTCACTTAAAGTTGTATTCCTGAATTATGTGCCATTATCGCTTCTCAATCTTTTGACATAATTTTGATCCTCAGCCTGCTTCTCAACATTCTTTATGTGTTCAATGATCATGTGTGGAGTTTCATTCATTGAATGCATAAATTCCACCCAAATGTATGTTGAGTAGTCATCCACCATCACCAATGCATATTTTTTTCTGGATATAGATAAAACATTAATTGGTCCAAACAGGTCCATGTGAATAAGCTGCAATGAAGCACTTATAGAATTTACAGTTTTGCTCTTATGACTGGACCTCTTCATTTTCCCTTTTTGACAAGCCTCATAAACTTCATATTGAGCAAATTCCAGAGTTGACATGTCTCTCACTAATTTCTTTTTCACCAAGGTGTTAATTGCTTTGTAATTCATGTAAGAGAGTTTCTTGTGCCAAAGTTTGCTTTGCTCACTGGATGCCTTGGGGTAGAAGTAACATATTCCATCCTTGTTTGCTGAATTTAAATATGCGATAAACAGGCTTCCTTTCCTTGCTCCTTTCAGAGCAACTTCACCAGTTTTATTGTTAGTGATTGAAAAATCTTTTTTGTCAAATATTACTTTAAAACCTTTATCTGTAAATTGGATGACACTGAGAAGATTCACTTCAAGACCAGTAACTAATGCTACATTATCAATGACAGCATTACCATAAATCAACTTACCATATCCCACTGTGAATCATTTGTTGTTGTCTCCAAAAGTCACCAATGGGCCAGCCATATCTGTTATTCCCAAACAATCTAAACAAGAATTACAGTAGGGGGTTGAATGTAATTCTGGCTTTTTTTTTGATTTTAAGAATGATTCTTCTACCAATAACTAACTATGTTTGATTTGTAATGGTGCGGAATAAGAATATAACATAAATCAAATCACAAAGCAATTAAATACAAGTATTTAAAAACTTTCTGGTGGATTGAACTTTTCCACCAGAGATATATATTAATTAATGAACCCTGTAATACAAATAGTACACAGCTGCTTACAAATTAAATAACAAGAACTACAGAGAAATTCTTTACAGATTTTGATTTTTCTATTTCTCTAGTCTTTCTTGCTAACTTGGATACTTTTCAAGTTGCTACACTTTGGTTTATATATCACCAAGTTACATAATAAAAGACAAGATAATAAGACAAACTATATCTAGTCTAACTTCATGCTGCTACACCTTTCCTTCAAGCATCTTTGAATATCATCTGTTTAGCATGGAAATGCTTCTTTGTTCTCTAAATCCTTCAAACAGACTGCCACATTCCATTTGCATACAATCAACGCATGTGACTGTCAAGTCACTATCAACTGCTCTTTTGAATTTAAACATCCGTTGGAACTTTATCTGAGCATCCGTTAGAACTTTATCTGAGCATCCATTGGAACTCAGGTTGATCATCCGTCGAGACTTGTGTTGATCATCCGTTGAAGCTTTGTAAATCATCCGTTGAGACTGTCTTCTTGATAGTTAACTCTACTTCATTTACACAAGATTACAAGGCATCTAATATTTATAATTAACCATCCTATCTTGCATATCAATCTAGTAGTTAACATAACTTGGACAATCTACAATATTTAGTTCACTAAGCTATCCAAGTATGCAGAAATGTACTACTAGTCTTATTGTTACATAAGCTACTCTTTTAACGGATGTTGATAATGATCATCCGTTGAAAGCTACAAATTCACTTAACTACAATCTACTAAGTGTTTTGATCAAGTTATCATCAAGTACAAAACATATTCCTAACAATCTCCTCAAAATGTGATGGTAGGGCTTTATCGCCTGTCATATTCCTGGAACATCCACTGTTAATGATCCATATGAATTTAGTCTTTTCCATGCACATAATGAGGATTAAGTGTGTTTAGCTACCCAAGTAGTGTTGGGAACTTTCTTTTTTTTCATAGAAGTTGCAGAAGTGGAATTTGAACATTCAAAAACAAAAGCATTCATAGTTTGATCAACATTATCCTTTTTAATTACATATCCAAGGTTGACTTCCTTAAGATCTTTTCTCATAGGTTGTCATAACTTTCATATTGTAAGGGATGTAATCAAACTTATCACAGAAGGAATAGGGATCTTCATCCAGTGCCTCATTGCACTTGCATGCTCCGAATTTTGACTCACTAACAACCTTTTTACAAAGGTGAATTAGGTGATTTGTTGAGCTACATTTATGACATTTCTTCCTTGGAGCATATGTAACATAGGCATAATTGTTTCTCTTGTTTACACCTATTTTTCCAATTCTGTTCTTTTTCTTTTTCACAGTGTTTTCAGTCTTGATCTCCTTTTTTGTGTTTTATTAACTTGATCTACTACAGGCTTCTTCTCACATTCAGTGATGGGAGTAGATTCTGCATCTTTCTTCTCTTTGTCTTCATCTGCAATTTCTTGCTTGATTTCCAACTCTATGTTAGTCGCTAAACACGCGCTAATAATACACACAAGTATACGAGCTCGCAAGTAGTATATAATCATTTCTAGTTCGTTCCCACATAGACTGTATTGGTTAACTAATTAATTCACACACTTAAGCAACAATGTATGGTTTTTATTCAATGCTAAGATGATAACTAATTGAGGTTGTTTATAACTAAGAATTAACTAATAATTATAACTACGAGAATAAGATTGATTGAATTAATAATTATGACAAACATGGGATTCTAACTTTATTAAATACTTCATTCAATAGCCTTATTGATCTTAACCTTAGCATGCAATGGTGATGACACTAATCAGATAACACAAAACTGATAAATGCCAACTTTCATTGCGCGAGTACCATACTAACAGACATCCATAAAAGAGATAGAAGCTGAATAGACACCAATTATATTGAGACCCTATATGTCTATAGAATTTGACAACACAACGGTTTAAGCAGAAGTTATCTATCTTGATTACATAGGGCAAGTAAGATGGTTAAAATTACCTACGAATCATGCATAACAAATACATGAACCTATACTATCATGGCAAGTTCTAAATCCTTAAATTCACTTTCGCTTCATTAAGAATTAACACACTATCTTATAAGTTCATGACACTCATAAGACGAATACACACAACCAATACTAGGATATCATACAATCACCACATACTAAGACATCAATCAATTTAACTAAAGAAATCCATAAATAAATCCGCTAGAACCCCACGATAAAGACTAGCCCATAATCGGACTCATCATCAATGTGGATTCCGATGAAAGCATGGTATATAAATTGTAGTCTTTATAACAAATAAATAAAACCAAGTACAAACAAGAGTATAGGTTCAACAAAACAAGAAACGAGCATCCAAGATTACAACTCAAAACAAAGATTCACAAAAATAAACTAGATCATCTTCGCCTTTGTTGAATTGTGCTATATCTCTTGTCGTCTTCTCCTTGTGCTCTGGTAAGTCTCCTTATTAAAAAATGATCTTGAGTTATCAATATATAGCAGTCCAATTAGCCCAGGAGTCCAGATTATAGAATTGTAATAGAATCAGGATTTTATTATCCCGACACGGTGCGGTGGCACGCTTCATTTGTGCGGGCGCGCTGGCTTTCTGTACTTCGGCGCGACCGCGTGCTTCATCAGCGCGGGCGCGCTGGCCTTCTGCTAAAATTGACTTCTTCCATTTATTCTTGCAGATTCGACCGATCTTCACGAGCTTTTATTCCAACACCACCTAGACACTATATTAGCACCAAAACAATGCTAATTCACCTGATTTCCTAGATAATGCCTGAAATGCAAAAACACTAGAAAACATGTTAAAACACTTAACAACTTGAGTACAAATGCACCAATCCAAAGCTTATTAGAGCATTATAAAGTGTCATAAATGCCACTCAACATACCCCCCAAACTTGAATCGATGCTTGTCCTCAAGCATAAACAGACTCAAAGAACAGGAAATAAAAATGCATGAATGCAACTATATAATGATCCCCATAGAGTAACTAAACCAACCAATAAGCAACACCTCAGCAAATGCAATTATTCGCATAAAGATCAATAAAATCTCTCAAATCAACCTACAACCCAGAGACGTGCGTGTGTGCAAATGCTTATAGATATACTATTGCTACTAGATCGGCAATCATGACTCACTACTTATCAAATCAATCGCAAGTTTATAAATAGAATAAAAGTTAGACTCAAAATAACTTATAACACTTCAATTTTTATATCATAGTTTTTATGGATTTATGCTTTTATACACAATAACACAACACAAGTATGCTTATTTGATCGTGCAATTAGCGAGGTCCACAAAAGACTTATATAATAGTACCCATGTAGCGAGCGTTAGGTTAGCATATCCCAGACTATAAAAGCCTTAGGTACTAGGCACAAAGTCCCCTAAGAACTTAATAAATCGAGTACTAAAGAGCCCACTCGTGATCAATTATACATAACTCTTATTCTTTTTTTTCTTCTTTTTTTTTATATTCACAAATTTCTGAACGAGTGCGTTTCGCTCCATCTCATTCAACCCTAGACTACTCATATAAATATGAGCTGACTACTAACCATTTGACGTCTAGCCTTATTCACAACTAGCAATGAAATCCAATTTCTCTAATTTTTAAATATCCATGTCTTTTATTATTAAGAGAATATCCTAAATTTCAAATATAAACAAGCGATTAAACCTCGATAATCAAACAAATCATGACTATGATCTAGCACCTCTAGCAACCTATAAGACTTAGTGAAATACAAGTGTCTCTAACATGCAAATTAATAATCCAAAAAGACTCAATATCACCAAACACGCCATCACTACACTAGCATCAATATCACAAGTTAATCGGAAAATTATCTAAGGGATTATGTTATAATATAAATGCATGAAACTACATGAACAAAATATCATAAAACTATCAAAAAAAGACTACATGGCAAAATATGCAACTAAAAGAATTAAAACTATCATGAACATGCAAACTATATGAGACTCACACAAACTATATTCCTTCAACTACTACCCCCAAACTTAAAATGTTCACTGTCCTCAGTGAAGGTAATAGTAAGAAATCAGGCATACCTACTGTGAATCAGAATCCTCACCCTCAACGGGTGGAGTGTCAGGCGTGTCTGGAGGCGGATACACTAAATCCTCACCAAAAACTGGCCACTGGATGTCAACACTGGTGGCTCTAAAAGCTGTCCCAAGTTCCTGGGTGAGATCGTGTGCAAACCGACTATGGATATCGTGCATCGTATCCATCCTCCTCACGAGACACATATACTACATCGAACTCAAACCAGCTCTCAACTCTGCTCCTACTGCCTCCTCCTACTGCTGCTGCTGCAACAAACTAGCCTCCTCTCCATATTGAGCTCTCCAAGCTGCTCTACGGGCGTGCTGAGAACCTTCTTCTGTAGCTGCTTCCATAGGCACACCACCTGGAAAATGATCATATGAATAACCAAGCCCCTTAGAATCGGTCTTCCCTCCATACCACTCTTGCATGCTCTGCAGCGTAGCACTATCAATAGGAGCACTGGGAAGCTGAAGCTGCTCATGTGCTGGCCAATAAACTCCAACCACCGCGCAGAACTTCATCACAACTAAAGCGTACGGAATAGCACCTATAGTACCTCCCCTCAAGAATCTCAAAATCCCCTGATGTATCACCATCCCCAAGTCAATGTAATCACCCTGCAGAATACCCCACAGCAGACGAGCACGCTCCACAGTAATCTCATGCACATGCGAAGATGGCATGATGTTAGCACAAATAAAGGAGTTCCAAGCCCGTGCAAACCTGTTCATGCACGCCGCCGGGAATGGGAGCAATCAATAGTGCCCCTCTTGAACTTCCAATGAGTCTTAGGCATACAGAGAGTAGCAACGATAAGATCCAAATCAAAGTCCTTCGGAGTCTTATCGTTTCACGTGTCCTGACCCATCTTCCTTGAGGGCTACTCAATCACTGCCCTGATAGCATCAGCACTGTACTCTACAGTCCTCCCCCTCACCACTGTGAACCCATTATTCTCTGCCTTGGCATTTACATAGACCTCCCGCACAACACTTATAGGCACAGCAACGGGAGCCTCACAGAAAGGTACCCAGCCCATCTCGAGAATCATCTCTAATAGCTTACCATCCTTCCCTGATGGTAGAAAACCTCGCTCCTTAGCAATAGGCTTCGAGAGAAGTCTCGTGTACTCCTCAGCCTTAGGAGTAGAAAACCTGGGCCTCACACCACCCGCAGATGAAGAATCGGTGGTGCTGCTGTCAACTTGTGTTCTTTGTCACTTGAGTGCCATCGAGATTGAAGAAGAAAGAATAAAAGCTTAAGTGTTTAGAGAGAATTTGTGTTTGAGAGTTTGTGAATTGGTGGAGAAGTTGTGCGTAAGTGTATGATATATAGGTGGAGAGGTGTGAATTCTATAAGGAATATAAGTGGGAATTGATTATGGGAATCGTGGGAATATTTGAATTGATTAGGAGAGGGAATTATGGGATGTGAAAGAGTAAAAATCGGGTTGGAATTGATTTTGGTATAAAAGTCCCTATTTCACTTTTATTATTGCTTCTTCTACCTACTAATGTACAACATATTTGGGTTGCCTTTCAAGAAGCGCCTCTTTTACGTCGCTAGCTCGACGTAGACTCTTGTGATCAAATGTACAATAAAACGGCACTAACCACCTCGCGGTTTGCCGTGTCACCATAATAATGCTTCAACCTCTGACCATTTACCTTGAATGCTTGGGCCGGATCATTTTCAAAAATTTCCACCGCTCCATGTGGAAACATAGTTTTGACAATAAACGGCCCTGCCATCTTGACTTCAACTTACGAGGAAAAAGACGGAGACGAGAGTTAAATAAAAGAAATTGTTGCCCCGGCACAAATGACTTGAGCAATAGACCCCTATCGTGCCACCTCTTGACTTTCTCCTTATACATTTTATTATTCTCATAAGCTTGAAGTCGGAATTCATAAAGTTCATTTAATTGAAGCATCATCTTCTTTCCAGCCGCATCTAAGTCCGGATTCAACTTTTTCAAAGCCCAATATGCCTTATGCTCGAGCTCCACAGGCAAATGACACCCTTTACCATAAACCAACTAAAACGGTGACATTCCCAATGGAGTCTTATATGCTGTTCTATACACCCAAACAACTTCATCAAGCTTCAAAGACCAATCCTTCCTTGATGGACACACCACTTTCACTAAAATACTCTTGATCTCTCTGTTAGATACCTCAGCTTGACCATTCGTCTAAGGATGATAAGCCGTAGCAATGTGATGATTCAAATTATACCTTTTCATCATAGCAGTGAACTTGCGATTGCAAAAATACGACCCCTCATCACTGATTATGACTCTTGGAGTTCCAAACCTTGTGAATATCTGCTTGTGAAGAAAATTAAGTACCACTTTCGCATCATTCGTTGGAAACGCCTTAACTTCAACCCATTTCGACACGTAATCAACCACCAACAAGATATACTGATTGTTACAAGACTAGACAAATGGCCCCTTGAAGTCAATTCCCCAAACATCGAAGACCTCAACCTCGAGAAGCGCATTAAGAGGCATCTCATCCCTCTTAGACATATTACCCACACATTAACATCGATCACATTTCAAAACAAATTGATAAGCATCATTAAAAAACGTCATCCAAAAGAAACCTGCTTGAAGAACACGAGATGCTGTCTAATCTCCACCATAATGTCCTCCATAAGCCGTTGAGTGACAATCTCGCAAGATCACCCCCATTTCGCTGTAAGGAATACATCTCCTGATAATTTGGTCAGCTTCTTGGCGAAAAAGAAACGGCTCATCCCACATATACCACTTCACCTCATGTAGAAACTTCTTCTTTTGAGCATAAGATAAGTCGGGAGGCATGATATTACTCACAAGGTAGTTCAAAATGTCTGCAAACCACGGTTCTTCTTCTTGTACTCCAAATAGTTGCTCATCAGGAAAAGACTCATTTATCAATGTCTTATCTAATGAAGTAGCATTAGGATTATCTAAACGCGAGAGATGATCGAAGACTTGATTTTCAGTTCCTTTTCTGTCCTTGATCTCTAGTTCAAATTCTTGGAGCAAAAGAACCCATCTAATTAATCTAGGCTTCGAGTCCTTTTTTGAGACGAGATATCGAATTACGGCGTGATCAGTGAAAACTGTCACCTTAGTCCCAAGTAGATAAGATCGAAATTTCTCAAAACCATAGACAATAGCCAAAAGCTCTTTCTCCGTAGTACAGTAGAAACTCTTTAAATTAATACTCGTTAAATTAATAAACTCTCTAAAATAATAAATTTGTCCAGTCCCAACTTGAGCCAATGTAAAAAATTGAAAAACTCGATAAAATAATAAGATAATAATTTTTCGGGAAATCCCTTTATAGCTTTTAGTCCCAAGAAAATCATAAATTAATAATTCATATGAACTGAAAAAATATATTACACCTTATTGAAATATGATTCAATAGTTATTTTTTTTATTTTAAAGTTCAAGTCTATTTGGAGCTTATCTCTAACTTTTCTTATTGCATCCAATAACTCAGGTGTTGTATTTTTGTATTATATCATAAAGTCGTGAAGAGTATTCGACGCCATAAGAGCTTCCTTTCTCATAACAGGCTCTAAAGACACTGTATCATCTTCGCTGTCATCATTTGTATTATCCTCAATGATAGTACCCACAATATCTTCTAAACTCTGAACCTCAGAACATGCTTCATTTTCACCTGGGTAGTTCATTAGATTGTTGATATCCATCTTATTATGATAGCTACATTGATTGATTATAGTCTCGAGGTCTTGAGTTTCTTCATTAAAAGCGGGTTCATCCAAATTTCTTGCAACGTCACTAGTTGAACAAATTTTACAGTGTCGGAAACAATTCACTATTGTTTCTTTTCGAACATCTATCATCCAAGCTGGGATTGCCAAATTGATAGCATCAAGGACATTTATCTTCCCTGGATCAAATTGTCCTACCTCATAACCTTCCAATATTTTACGATATAACCTTCTACGATAATGCATCTTGAAAGCCCTTATTATCCCAGCATCGCAAGGTTGAATCTTTGATGTCATGTTGGGTGGCAAGAAGAACAATTCAACATTTTTTAGCCCTTCAATATTTTTTGGATGTGCTGGACAATTATCCATCACAAGCAGAACTCTTCTACCATGCATCATTTGGTCAAATGAACGAACATATTCATCAAAAAACACACTAGTCATCCATGCTCTTTTGTTAGCTCGATACTGACAATCCAAGCTATTCATGTTGATATTCTTGAAGCAACGAGGCTTTGCATATTTCCCAATAATCCATAGAGGGATTTTTTCAGAGCCATCTTCATTGCAACAAATAACTATCGTAAGCCATTCTTTATCTTATTTTCTTCCTTCAAGTTATTTTGTTTCCTGTGAATGATTAGCTTGTAGCCTATAAAACAACCCAGTTTCATCCATATTGAAAACATCTTTTACAAGGAATTGATCAATTTTCTCCCGAATCGATACCAATTTCTGCTCCATTTCTTGTACATCAACAGACCCACTCTCGCCAAAATGACGAAATGACTTTATGTCATGCCGCTGCTTGAATTTCCCAAGCCATCCTATAGAGAAGTTCAAATCTGAATCATCGTGAGGGTACAAGAGTTTCATTGTTTCTCTTGCCTTCTGCAAAATTAATTCTCCTGTGATATTTACTCATTCTTGATGCTGGAGAAACCTGTTAGGGCGGAAAACATGCGCTAATAATACACGCAAGTATACGCGTTCGCAAGTAATATAGAATACTTTCTAGTTCGTTCCCACAGAGACTCAGACATTTTATGTTCAATTAACACTCACTCACCAATGTATAATTACTTCTCAATGTCAAGACAATAACACTTAGATTTGATTAACTAATTATTAACTAGAATTAACTACAAGAATTAAACACTTAATTGACACTTGAATTAACAATATTAAACACACATGATATCACAACTTCATTACTACTTCCTTCAATAGTTATTGTTATTACCCTCAGCATGTAACGGTGATGATATTAATCGAACAACACAAAACTGATAAAAGCCAACTTTCATTGTACTAATAGCATTCTACCAAGCATCCACAATTAAGATAGAAGTTGAATAGTCATCAATTATGTTGAGACCCTATATGTCTACAGAATTTGACAACATAACGACTTAAGCACAAGTTATTCCTTATGATTACACAGGGCAAGTAAAACAGTTAGAGTTACCCACTAATCATGCATACACATACATGAACCTATGCTAGCATGGCAAGTTCTAAACCTCAAGATCCACTATCGCTTCACAAGAGATTAACACCCTATCTTATATGTTCGCGACGCACATAAGATGAATAAGCACAACCAATACTAGATATCATACAATCATCACACACTAAGGTATTAAACAACTAACTAAAAAATTCCATAGTAAATCTGTTACGACCCTATGATCACGATTAGCCCATGATTGAATTCATCGTCACCATGGGTTCATATGAAAACATGATAATAACACACGAGAATAATTAAATAAACTACTTATATTAAACCAGAGTACGTCACAAGATTAATTAGGTTCAAAGTAAAGAAAACTAGCATCCAATGTTATAACGAAATAAAGAATCACAAGAAAATATGCTTCCTCTTCGTTGCTATGTGCTAAAACGGTCTTCTTCCTTATCTCCTCGCTCCTTGATTGATACTACGATTCAACACCACGTGAAATATCTCTGAAAACTACTTATATAGAAGTCCCACAAAACCCAGATATCTCAGAAGTTGGAAGCTCAACAGAATTAGGAGTCTAAAAATAATTATTCTAATTTTACGTCCCTGAGCAGCCGCTCAGCAATCCTGAGCGGGCGCTCAGCTTCCAGAGCGGTCGCTCAGCAGAGCTGAGCGGGCGCTCAGACCCCTTCTGGAAAAATCTCTGTTTTGCTCCCATTCTTCGCTGCATTCTGCTCCTAACTTCCCACTTGCAATGCCAAACACATGCCAAAACTTATTCTTGATGAAATCTCTCCACAAATGCAAGTAATACCCTGAAATGCATAAACACTAGAAAAACGCATCAAATACACAAAATAATTGATTTCAAGACATCAATTTAAGCTATTATAAGACGTTCTAAGTGGTATAAAATGCCACTTATCACACCCCCAAACTTAAATCGATGCTTGTCCTCAAGCGTCACGGACTCAAAAACAAAAAAAAAACATGCATGAATGCAATCTATATGAAATGCAGCGATCCCCCTTACTACGACCAAACCAACCAATTCACGACATCTCAACAAATGCAATTAGGTGAATAAAGATCAATCAAATCATGCACACTAACATGCAACCAGAAACTTGGTGTGTGCGGATGCTTAACATATATGCTTCGAAACTAGATCAATTATCATAACTCAACTATCCTCAAGGTAATCATATGATTATACGAAGAATAAATTTCTAGGCACAAAATGACTTATAACACTTCAAGATTACTGGAGCTTATTACGGAATCGTGATTTTTATTTAACACAACAATAATGCTTATTTGACTGTGCAATGATTGAGATCCACAAAAGACTTATACAATGGCATCCATGTAGCGAGCGTTAGGTTAGCAAATCCCAGACTTTTAAAGCCTTAGGTCATTAGGCACAAAGTCCCCTAAGAACTTAATAACTCGAATACCAAAGAGCCCACTCGTGATCAATTATGCATTAACTCTTTATTTTTATTTTTTTTCTTTTTTTTTTATTTTTTTCTATTTCTGAGCAAGTGCCTTTCGCTCCATCTTGCTCAACCCTAGACTACTCGCATAAAAATACGAGCCGGCTACTAGCCATTTGACGCCTAGCCACACTTAGCAATAACTTCCACTTTTTACTCCAATTTTTTTTTCTTTTCATGCCTTTTATCACTAAGAACCTATTATAAATTCTAAGCATAATCAATAGATTAACGTTAAAAACTATCAAACCATGACAACCATCTAGTCCTTAAGCATTCTCTAAGACTTAGTGAAATTACAAGTGTTTCTAGCATGCACGTCAACCTACAAGACTCAACATCACTCTAACACTATCACTACACTCGCATCAACATCACAAATTAATTGGTAAAGCAACGCAAAAGGGATCATGGTATATGCATGAGCTACATAACATGATAAATAAAGCAATAAAAATAAAAATAAAATAAAATAAAATAAAACTATATGGCAAAAATATGCAATTATATGAACTAAACTATCATGAATATGCAACTATATGACACACACATAAAATATTCCTTAACTACCACCCCCAAACTTAAAATCTTCACTATCCCCAGTGAAGGTAGTAGAAAGAAACACAGGGTATACCTACTCGGAGAAATCATCATCATTACCCTCAGAGGGTGGAGTATCAGGAGGCGGATACGCAGAGTCCTCACCAAAAACGGGCCACTGGATGTCAGCTCCAAGGCCTCTAAAAGCAGTCCCAAGTGCAAGGGTAAGCTCCTGAGCAAACCAGCTCTGCGTCTCGTACATATCATCCATCCTCCTCGACAGCCTCCTATACTGGACATCAGCCATCCCAGCACCCTCCTGAGCTCTAGAAGAGCCTGCCTCATCATGCCCCGTTCTCGCCATGGTAGCACCGCGTGCTGGACGCCCTCCTGGAAGACGATAACCCAACCCATGCTCCTCGGGCTCTCCACCAGTCCACTCCTGCATCGCATTCAGAGTCCCAGAATCAATAGGAGCGGCCAGCAGCTGCAACTGCTCATGAGAAGGCCACTGAACTCCCACTTATCGGCAAAGCTTTGTAATAGTAGATGCATAAGGGATGTTCATGTGCTTCGCTCCCCTCAAAAACTTCAGAATTCCTTGGTAGATGAACTCACCAAGGTCCACATAGTACTCTTCATTCAAAATACCCCATAACAACTGTGCTCGCTCAACTGTAATCTCATGTGCATGTGAAGTAGGCAGAATATTAGCACAAATAAAGGCATTCCATGCATGGGCATACCTATTCATCGCAATCGCCGGAAAATGACGATACTCGTTAGTCCCGGTCTTGAACGTCCAAACCATGCCCGGCCTACAGAGAGTAGCACAAATTAAATCCAAGTCAAAATCTTCAGCAGTCTTTTCATTCCAATTCTCCTTCGTGGGCTTCCTCTAGCGCTGCCCAATCACACGGCGAATCGCCTCAGGATGATAATCCACCGTCAGCCCCCGCACAACAGAAAACCCATTCTTTTCAGCTTTCGCGTTCGCATAGAACTCGCGAACCACACTCATCGGAACTGCCTCCGGTGACTCACAGAAAGAAATCCAACCCTTTTCAGCAATCATTGGCAACAACTCACCATCCCTCCCCGATGGTAAGAATCCCCTCTCCTTCAAAATCAGCTTACCCAGAAGCCTAGTATACTCCTCCTCAGCAGCCCTATCAAACAAACGAGGTCTCGCAGCAGTACCCCTCGAAAAATCAGCAGTAGGAATAGTGCTGCTGCTATCAATCGTCCTGGATCTCTTGGGTGCCATTGAAACTGAGAAAAAGTGCTTAAGATTTGTGTTTTTGAATATGGGAGAGAGTTTAAGGTTTGAAAGTGTATGGGGGAGTATATGGAATAGTTGTATGTATATATAGGGTAAAGATTAGGGTTAAAATTTGATTAGGAGTGGGGTTGAAGGTTAAAAACGTGGGTAATGGAAAAATAACTCGTGGGTAGTGGGTTTGCGTTTTGATTTTTGTATTTTCTGATTAGAGGTATTCCTCAAGTGGAGTTTTCTAAGGATGGATTGTGTGATGTCTATCAAAAAGGAAAGCAGATTAAAGCATCATTCAGGAAGAAGCTTGATTCAACAATTGAAGAACCTTTGCAACTGCTATACATGGATTTGTTTGGACCAGTCAATGTGTTGTCCATTTCAAGGAAAATATATTGCCTAGTAATTGTAGATGATTTCTCAAATTTCTCTTGGACATATTTCCTAAAGTCTAAAGATGAGGCTAGTGAAATCATCATCAATCACATAAGGCAAGTCAATAATCATCCTGATTTCAAAGTGAGAAGAATCAGGAGTGACAATGGAACTGAGTTCAAGAATTTTGCCATGAGAGCTTTTTTTGAAGAAAATAGAATTTTGCATGATTTTTCAGCAGCAAGAACTCCACAACAGAATGGAGTAGTGGAAAGGAAGAATAGATCACTTATTGAAGCTGCTAGGACAATGCTTGAAGAATATAAATTACCAACATATTTCTGGGCTGAAGATGTAAATACTGCATGCTACACTCAGAATATTTCTCTGATTAATCAAGAAAAATGCATGACTCCCTATCAATTGTTCAAGAACAAGAAGCCAGCTCTAAATTTTCTTCATGTCTTTGGCTACAAATGTTATATCTTGAGAAATCAAGCTGATCAGAATGGGAAGTTTGATGCTAAAGCAGATGAAGGAATTTTTGTTGGATATGCTGTTGGTAAAACATATAGAGTCTACAATCTAAGAACCAACATTGTTGTGGAATCAATACATGTTATGTTTGATGATAAAAAGATTGAAGGACTGCAAGATGGAGACTACCATGAGAGCCTTAAATTTGACAATGTGGAGATGGTTAGTGATGATAGTGATGATGAAAGTGATCAAGAAACAGTATCAAAGGATAATGCAGAAAAATCTACTACCAATGAAGCACAAAATTCAACATATGTCGAGTTGTATAATGCTTCATCCGTCAAGAGATAATCTTCCTTATCCGTCAGAAGGCAACCTGCTTCATCCGTCGGTACTCAAAATTCACCATCCTTCGGGTTATCAAAAGAAGCCGGGAGTCAGGATAGATCACTTACAGAAAGCACCCCTTTCTCAAATCAAAGATCCATTAACTCAGGGGGAGTTTCTAACAATCAAAACTTAATCACACATCAAGACAACAATGAGGCCTCGTCATCTAGAGCTAATCTACCTCAACAAAGAAAATGGACAAAAGATCACCCCTTTGAGCTCATCATTGGTGATGTATCTTCTAGAGTTCATACAAGGAGAACAACTCAAGAAGAATGTTTGTACAACAGCTTTCTTTCTAAGGAAGAACCAAAGAAGGTAGAAGAAGCTTTGTTGGATCTTGATTGGATCTTAGCTATACAGGAGGAGCTAAACCAATTTGCGAGGAATAAGGTATGGAAGCTGGTGCCCAAGCCTAAAGGAAAGAATCCAATTGACACCAAATGGGTATTCAGAAACAAGATGGATGAAAATGGTATAGTAGTCAGGAACAAAGCTAAATTGGTTGCTAAGGGCTATTGTCAACAAGAAGGAATAGATTTTGATGAAACATTTGCTCCTGTTACAAGACTTGAAGCCATCAGAATCTTCTTAACTTATGTAGCCCATGCCAATTTCAAGGTCTATCAAATGGACGTCAAAAGTGCCTTTCTGAATGGAGACTTGGAGGAGGAAGTCTATGTTAGTCAGCCTCCTGGTTTTGAAGATCCAAATTTTCCAGAATATGTCTACTATCTTTTGAAAGCACTTTATGGATTGAAGCAAGCACCTAGAGCCTGGTATGACACTTTATCAAAGTTCCTTTTGGAAAATCACTTCAAAAGAGGTACTGTAGATGAAACTTTATTCTTTAGAAATGTTAATGGCTCTAGTATACTTGTTCAAATTTATGTAGATGATATTATTTTTGGCTCTACAGATGAAAAACTTTGCAAAAAGTTTTCCAAATTGATGCAGAGTAAGTATGAAATCAGTATGATGAGAGAAATAACTTACTTTCTTGGTTTGCAAGTTAAGCAAGTTAGTGATGGAATATTTATTAGTCAAACTAAATACATTTATGATCTTTTAAAGAAGTTTGATCTAATGGATTGCACATCTGCAAAAACTCCCATGGCCACTGCAACTAAGCTTGAATTAAACACTACTGAAAAGTCTGTGGATATTTCAAGTTATAGGGCCATGGTTGGCTCACTTCTGTACTTAACAGCTAGTAGGCCAGATATAATGTTTGCTACATGTTTATGTGCTAGATTTCAGGCTGATCCTAGAGAATCTCACTTAGTAGCTATTAAGAGAATTTTCAGATATATCAAGGGAACACCAAAACTTGGCATTTGGTACCCTAGAGATTCTGGTTTTGATCTAACTGGTTATTCAGATGCAGATTATGCAGGTTGTAGAATTGATAGAAAAAGTACAACATGAACCTGTCAATTTCTAGGAAATAAGCTTGTGTCCTGGTTCAGTAAAAAGCAAAATTCAGTTTCTACCTCTACAGCTGAAGCTGAATATATTGCTGCTGGCAGTTGCTGTGCACAGATTCTGTGGATGAAAAATCAATTGCTAGACTATGGTCTGCAAGTTGAGAGGATTCCTATTTTCTGTGATAACACAAGTTGAATTGCCATCACTGAAAATCCAGTACAACATTCAAGGACAAAGCACATAGACATCAAGTAACACTTCATAAGGGAACATGTAATGAATGGTACTGTGGAACTACATTTTGTTCCAAGTGAAAAGCAGCTTGCAGATATTTTTACCAAGCCACTGGATGAATCTACCTTCTCAAGGTTGGTAAGTGAGTTAGGTATGCTTAATTATTCTTAAATCTCTTCAGATAATTTGCAGGTTGTTATGCAGCCAGAAATTTAATTGATTTTTCAGTCTAAGATGGAATTTTGGCTAAGTCAAAATTTACATCTCGACGGATGATCTTTATCCATCGAGTTTGATCATCCGTCGGAATATTGCTTGTAAATAAAAATCAATTATTTTTCTGGAATATTTTATAACTCGACGGATAACAGTTTATCCTCATCCCTCGAATTGTCTTAATCTTAGCCGTTAATTTCCTGAACATTATCCATCAAGTATACTTACAGTTTGTATGCATAACACGACAGATAATTGATGGAATTTTTACAGTTTATTTTTAAACGGTTATTTTAGGCAATTTTCATTGGTTACTTTATATTACTTTATTATTTTTTATCGTTATTTTTGAGATAGTATAAAAGCTTATTTCATTTACATTGCTTTTCTTTTATCATTCTCAAATTATCTGCTCTAAATTCTCTCTTTCTCAAAAGCAATTAGCATCTCAATCTCTGCAATTTCCACTCACTAAAAATGGCACCAGTAGTCAAGATCATGTCACAAACTGGATACATCTATGAGAAGAACAACTTCACGGCTCTAGTTAACAAGGGGATTCAACATTCAAGTGACTACCACAAAATGATGGATTTTGTGAAGAACTGCAAACTCAGCTATGCAATGCTAGAATCACCCACCATCTTCTGTGAAGTTGTTGAAGAGATGTGGACTACTGCTTCATATAACTCGACAGATAAGACCATCACACTTACCATTATAGGTAAGGAATTCTGTATTAATAGTGATGTTATCAAAGCATGTTTCAAGATTCCTGATAATACTGTGACCTCGCCACACACAGATACTAATATAGTTAATATGCTTAATTCTATGAACTATGCTCTCTCTACTTCTAAGTTGAGTGACATTAGGATATTGGATCTTAGGAAGGAATGTAGTTTCATGTGTGATGTAGTGACCAAGGCCTTTTCTGGTAAAATCAGTAATTTTGATTATGTCAATATTTCCATGCTTAATATGCTTTACATGCTATTTATAGATAAGTTCTATAATTTCAATGATCTTTTTTTGTTTGAGTTGGGATTTAAATTAAGAGAGTTAAATAAGAGGGGAAAAAATGTTTATTATGCTAGATTTTTCATGATGTTAGCTAACCACCTCTCTGAGGAAATTGTACTTGAGAACCCAAACAACAAATTAGATTGTTGGGTTCAAGAGAGAAGAATTATTGCATATTTGAACAGGGCAAATCATCATAGAGAAGTGCCACTCTTCTATTTCCCTGTAATGGACCACCTCAGGTAAGTGAGGTAAGTTCATCTGTCCCTACTATTCCAACCTCACAAATTTCTTTGAATACTAGTGTAGCAATGGAAACTATGTCAATGAGCCAACAGTTGCCTACCCAAGCTACTAAATCATCAAAAATTTCAAAATCCAAATCAAAGAAAGCCCCCTCTGGTATCTCCCAAAAGATGCGAGTTGCAAAATCTACCAAAATCAAAGAGGGGAGTGTGAAGGTGGGTAAGGTAGGTGAGGGATAGGGTGAACATAAAAGAAACCCTAAGAATAAGGATGGAGAGTTGAGTGGTTCCCGACCTAGCCACACTGCAGTTTCCCAACAAACTGCAGTGATTAATAAGGATAAAAGCTCATTTCTAGTTGCATCCTCCCAAAAGGATGTGGCTATTGAACAAAACTCTCAGCCAAGAGCACAGGCCAAGAGGGTAAGGGACACTAGCTCACCCCAAACTTATGCCAGAAAGAAGAAATCCAAAACCTTTGGGGATGCACAGGGTTCACACACTGTACAAACTGGTGCTAAAGACACAGTCACTGCACCTTCACAAATTCAGCTTGATGTGGCTCCAATAAATGTGGAGTCACAGCCAAAATCATTAGTTATAGAAGCACCTCAAACATCAAATTCTCCCACAAACTCTCTGGATGTGGACATGATCAACATATCAATTCCTAATTCCCCTTCTTTAACTTTGCTGGGGATGCCAAAATCTATTGTAAATGAGCATCATCTTTTGGATGATTTGTTGGCTCACTTGCCAATTCTTTCAGGAACTATTGAAACATCTGTGCCCAAAATCTCATTAATCCGCACAGAGTCCACAATAGTTTCGATTCCAAGTTCATTCATTTCTACTCTTTCGATGGATATTGCTCATCCGTCGAGTAGTGATTGTATCCCGACGGATAAGCTTAACAGCATTTATCCGTCGGATAGTCAAACTGCTAACCCGATGGATATTCCTCATCCGTCGGGTGTCTCTGCATAACTTCAAATTTCATCTATTATCTCTATTGCAGAAGACTTAGGTGGTAGTACAGTCACTATTAGGATTGAGGGAAGAGAGTGTTATGAGTGAGAGTCTGGATTGCTCCCAGGAAAAAGGAGAGCAAAAGAGTGAAAATATGCAATCCATTCCTTCAGGATTGGAAAAAGAGAGTGAGAGGAGTCCCACCTTAGATGGTGAAGGTGAGGGTGTGAGGGTGGGAAGCCAGGGTGAGACCCTGATACAACAAAAGAGAGAACAAGAGAGAAATGCAGGTACATAGCTATAATGATGGATGTCATTGCTAGTGAGTTAATGAATGTCCAGGATGCAGACAGGGAGGGATTATCTCAGCAATCTCAAGCTGTTATAGATACCACCTCCCTTGATGCTGAGGCATTTACTCACCCTATTCCAGCTTATCAACTTCTAGCTGAACAGGACAATGACAATGCAGAAAGGATGCTCAATTTGGTGCATACCACTCAGTCAATGCTAAGAGCTAAGGATGCCATCACAGCTTTTCCCTCTACAGATGGTGATGTTGATTATGAGACTGGTGGTTCAGCAGATTTCTTTGGAGATGAAGGTGGAGATAGTGAAGAAGAACCATTGGACATAGGGGGGAAGTAGGTTCCAGTTCAAGATCAGGCATGCCATCATGGGCATTTTCAAAACATTGTGATAAACACTACTTCAAGACAACCCTGATCCAACTCATAAATCAGACAAATTATGCCCTTCAAACCTCTACAAATGCCAACACCAAGAAGCTCCTTCAAGCACATCTTGCTTCTCTGCAACTACAACAGATTCAAGGTTTCCAACATGCTAGAGATGTCAACACCATCAAGGGTGATATTGATGAGATGAAAAATGCTATTTCTGATAAGATGGACTCTAAGCTTCCAGAAGCTACAATGCTTGACATCAAGAGACAACTCAGGAAAAATTCTAATCTTACCACAAAGATTGATGCCTTAGATACAAGAATGTCAGCTATAAAAGCATCTCTAACATCCATTCATCTGCATAAAGCCCAACAGACAAACTTGCTTCAGAAACTGGTGGCTGCTCAAACCTTCTCCTCTACTCAACTTGATGATAACAAAAAGGGGGAGAAAGGACCAAGTGAGGGGGAGAAACAGCTTAACATTCAAATTAGTAAAGTAATTATGCCTACAATTGCTTTCACCAAGCCACCAGTTACAGACAGTATTGATCTGATCAATGCAGCAGCAGCCAATTTAAGAGAAGCTGAAAAAGAGCAGTTGAAGCCAATCAACTGGGAGAAAATTGATGAGGACATACAAAAGAATTTTGAGATAGTAAAGGAGCCAGTAAAGTCAGCCATTCATCACTCAAAAGTCAAGCAGATCTCTGTGAATGAAATGAGCATGAACTATCTGGAAAGAGGACAACCATCCCGCATCAAATATCCAAAGGCTGAAATTATTCTGAAGCCAAGGGTGAACTATCCAAAATCATCATTAAAGAACCGTTTGGATACAGTATACTATCCAAGTTTATCTATCAAGATCAATTGCCTTCTACAAGGATCCAGCTGATTCAGCCTTAAAAAGGAGAATTTCTAAAGTTTTCAGGAATGGGAAAGAAATTTGTGTGGTGGTTGGACATCCTCAATTTGCTCAAGCAAAGAGAGAAGAAAAGGCAAGATTGAAGTAGGAAAAGAAGCAAGCTATTCTAAATGCCAAAAAGGCTAAGCAAGAGAAAGAGCAAGCTGCTATCTTGGCCAAGCTACAAGCTGTGAAACCAACACAACAGATTCCTGCTCAGCCATCTGAAATCACTGAATCTCAAGATCCAAAAAAGCAAGTTGAATCACAACAGAAGAAATCTCAGATATACAAGGAATTGGAAAAAAGAACCAAAAGGAAATTGAACTTTGTTGGTAAGGAATTGGAGGATCAATTTCCTAAGGAATCCACTCCAACTACAACTCAAGCATCAAAACCCTCTGTAGTATTTGAAGACATCAAGGTGGTGGATCCTTATAGGAACATTCATGGTGAACCTATTGTGCCTAAGGATGAACCAATAGACTAGGAGAGCCTACCAATTCCTGACTTCAATCTGCCAATCCTTAACAAGCCAAAGAGAACAAAGTCAAGAGCAGTCAAGAAAGTGAAGTTGTCACCTCTCAAATCCAAATCTCTAGTCAAATCTCAATCTAAAGTCAACAAGGGAGATTACATGTACTTGTGTGACTCAAGGAATTCTCTGATCTAAATCTCTATCTAGATGAACTAGAAGAAGTGAGAGGAATTGATGCATACAGAAATCTACCTGAAAGGTTAGTTTTCAAGTACAAGGGAGGAAAGGAGATTCAATGGCCACTTCACAGGATCCTTCAAGAAAGCCAAGATGTACTGATAAAGGTTTATTCATCTTTCAAGAAGAACTTTGGGTTCAATGTAACTGCAAGAAGACTGGTTCTAAAGAAGATTGAAGAACTGAGGAGTATTAGAGCTAAAGATGCACTCCCAAAGACTCTAATTATTCCTTACACAGGGAGAAGAGTGCATCTAAGGCCCTACTGGCTGATGGAGTTCATGGATGACAAATGAGTTAGAAGATTTTTCAGATTAGAAGACCAATTGAGCATCTCTAGCAATGAGACTCTCTTGGAGATGCAAGAAAAGCTGAATCTCTCAGAATCTGATGAACTGGAATCCCACAGACAGCTCCAAAATCAGATAGAAGAAAATAACAGAAAGCTTGGAAAGAGATCCAGACCTTCAAGGAACTAGATAAATCTGCTCAGGCTAGAGGAGCACCTTGAAAATGACTGTGAGCTAAACTTTGTACATTTTGTTAAATGATGCACTTTACAGTTTTATCTACTTATTTTCAAAGGTGTATTTTTAGGGTGTTTTGTTATCATCAAGTTTCTCTTAATTTATGGCTACAATTCCAGTAGACATAAATTCGAGGAGATTGTTGTGTATATGTTGTGTACTTGATGATTTCATTAACAAAACACCTTGGTAGATTTTACTTAGTAAAAAATGTAGCACTCGACGGATAAGGATTATAGTTCCGACGGATAACTCAATATAGTCTCGACGGATGATGATTTATTATCCATCGAGTGAGTAGCTTATGTAACAATAAGTCTGTAGCACATTTTTGCATATATATTGTTTAGATTCTGTAGTAGTACTCAAGTCATGTTAACTTTAACTAGATATGCATAATAGGTTGATTAATTATACATAGATGATGTATTGTAATTTTGTATAAATGAAATGAAGTCAAGTGCCGGATTGCTACCCGACGGATAAACAACAATGCCATTCGACGGATGATCAACAAGACAACCCGACGGATGATCATGAACTCGACGGATGATCATGAACCCGACGAATAAAGAATTCAAACATCTGTTGACAGTGACAACACAGTCACATGCGTCGAGTTTATGCAAATGGAATGTGAAAGCCTATTCAACTGGGTTTTAGAGAACAAAGAAGCATTGCCATTTCCATGCTATTATGAAGATATTCAAAGACGCTGGAATAGAGTAATGAAGTAGCATAGTATTAGACTTGATAGTTTTGTTTTATTATCTTGTCTTATTGCTTTGTAATCTTGGTGATATATAAACCAAGAAGTAGCAAATAGAACAAAAAAAACTAAGCAACCAAGAGAGAAACATTTGTAAGCTATATTCTTAGCATTTCTCTACAATCTTAGTTGTTGACAATTTGTAAGCAGCTGTGAGCTAATTTCTACACAGAGTTCTCTTGATATATTATATATCTCTAGTGGATACATTCAAATCCACCAGAAAGTTTTTAAAGACTTGTGTTTTTAATTACTTGTATTTTGATTCATTTCAAGTTATTATTCCGCACTCTGCAAATCAATTCACACTGATATATATTTAAGTTAGAACAATTTTATTTATGAAAAAGTTTCAAGAATTCCATTCAACCCCCCTTCTGTAATTCTTGTTGCATTGTTAAGGGACTAACAAGTATGTTTGATATTGTTCCTTGACTAACTTTTAACTGAAACTTTCCCTCAAGCCACTACGCCATAGATGGCCTATCGCAATGGTTTAATCATGAGTGTTACCAAAATATGTTATATTAGGTATGTAAATTTCACCCTACCGTAACATAGTACTTTTGATGTTACCATAGCCTTTGCAAAATGTTATTATAGCTACAAAGTGTTAAATGCTCTAACATGTGGAACCTTAGGTTACAATACGGTATTAATGAATTTAAAAAAATAACATTTTACAAATAATTAAATATATACAATTACTTGACTTCAAAATTAATTAAGTTTGATAATACAATTAAGCAATAATATTAAAATATACTTTCGGATCAATTAATTGAGTAATTATATTATTTTAAATATTAAAGTAAATATAAGTTTTGAATTATTAATTACACCATTTTTAAAAATAAAAATATTATAAATAATCATTATATTTGACTTTAAAATTAGTAAATTTTGATTAATTAATTTTTTGTTTAATTTTATAAACCGTACTATGTAACTGATTTTTTTTATTAATAAAAATTTGAATAATATTTATAATTAAAAATTCTATAAAATAAAAAAAAAGTTAAATTACCAATTTTTAGTTGGGCTAGGCGTGGTAAAAATGCTCTAAAATTTTGGACAAGCGGGCGATTTCTTTTTCTATTGGGCGGGTTAAAATTTCAGATCACTCAAAACTTAACATCTCTCTGCAAACAACTCTCTACCTACCCTATCTAAACACCTCTCTTTTTATCTTTCTCTCTCGCAGCTCTTACTCTCTGTGCCAGCTCTCTTCTAATTGAAAGTAAAATTAAAGCTAAACTTTCATAGATCGATGAAAACGGGTACTACTTCAACCGATTCGTGTTCAAACAAAACTAGGGTTTTATGTTTGAATTAGGTATTTTTTTTCTTTGTTAATTTCCTTTGTTCTAGTACTAGTTTCTTTTTTTTATCTCTTTTTCTAGTGCTAATTTGGGGTCAAATTAGCTTTAAGGTCGAAGCAACTTTTGGATCGAATCAACTTTAGTTTAGGTTGCGTTTCTACTATAATGATGATAATGATTTTGATTCAAAATGATTTGGATTTTTCGGATGAGGTGAGAGCTCTGGGAATTATGGGGAAGAGAAGGTTACGAAGAAGTGAAAAAGGTATTTTATAATTTTCGATGGTTTTCTCAAATTGGTAATTGAATGCTACTATTTTTTAGAGTTTTTAGATTTTGGTACATTGTTTGGGATTATAGCATAAGTTTATATCTTGTAGTAGTTCATATGAACCCACATGGTCAATAAAGGCAAGAAATTTAAGTTAGCCACTTTAGCATAACAAGAAGAAGAGGTCTGCTCTGGAGTCTCCTCATAACCCCCTATCATCGCTGTGTATTAAGATAAAAAATGAGGGAAATCCAAGAATGCTCAAACCACCACTTCAAACATAAATCCAAGAAAAGGGTACCTTTTTTTACTCCTTGTGTATATACATATATGCGTTTGTTGTGAATTTATCGGTGTTTATTTTGTCAAAGACATACTACAAGAACAGGATCGTAGTAACCACTCACGAACCGAACTGTGTCCCTACACAGTTTGGTTTTGTGACCATCGATGAGAGTTCATCTCCTGAACTTCATATTGAATTTACCTATCATAAGAAGGGTCCAAAAATGGAGACGAGAACAATGTTAAATAATATGATGAATTACATAAATGGTTGGCATAATCGAACTATGGTAAGAGGATATGTGTTTAAATACTGGGAGATTCAACCAGGGATGGAGGGCTGAGTAGACAACCAAGAGGAGTGAAGTGAGTTATTCTTATCATTCTTTTAGATAATGAATGTACTTTCGTTATCCATAGATAGTTGTATAAGAACATCGATTTGCAATTTAGCATTAGTAAACTTAGTCAACTTGAGCCAAATCTTCTTCTTTTAGTTTGTCCGTGTGTATATGTAATTGTGCTAATTTGATTAGTTTTTATTATAGTTTGTAGATTGTCCTGTTAATTTGATTAATCCGTGTTTGCCAGTTCCATGGTCTTGGGTACAGTGTAATTCAGATCCTCAACCCAGAATAATTTCAATGTATATTCATTTCCCTTCTGTTCATGTAATTTTGTATCGAGCCTTTTAATACAAAACAATATATGCCACAATTAGAACTTATTGCTTTTATCTCATCGTTACATGAAAATGCATAAAATTTACTAATCTTATTTCTTCCGACTCTCAACAAGTATATTTATTGTAACCTATCAGCAATATATCGGAGAAGAATTTGACGGGGAGTATTCCATTGGACTTGACAAAATTGGGCAGCTTAACTGAGTTGTAAGCTTTAAATCTCATTTGCAATTTTCTCCAGTAAAGTTTTCCTTTGCTTTCTGCTTTATTTTTTACTATCTTCTACTAACTCGAATATTTTTTATAAACATTTTGAAAATAATCAGTTGAGCAGGGAGCTGCCTTCCTCATTAGGTGACTTGCCCAATTTGAGAGAATTGTAAGTTTCTAGAATAATGTTTGCAATTGTTGATAGAGTCAATTTGTTTCATTATTAATTTAATTTCACCAGATAACAATTTCTAAGGGATTATATTTCATTTGTACTTTCAAAATAAACTTGTTGTTGACCTCTTGACTGGAAGATATTGCAGTGTATATACTTTATAATACAAACCATATTTTTGACTTTATGGTTTTCTCTTAATGTTTCTATTCATTCATTACTATTTTTTTCAGTATGTTTTCTCTTCAGTACATGTCTATATAATTTCTGATATTGGACGCAGGTACTTGCAGAATAACAGATTATCTGGAGCAATACCATCATCTCTTTTAAAAAAGAATCTGGTTTTAAAATGAGTACCTTTCCTTTGTTTACAGTCTAGTCTGATAAATTGTTCAACATCATATCCTATCTGCTATTTTTTGGTTTAATGCATTAACTGATACTTAATTGCAAGTCAATTACCACCAGGTCTGTTATTCTGCTATTTTTTTGGTTTAATGCGTTTGTTTAGCATCAGAAGTGTTGTATAACTAATTTGTGCATTGTTATCTTTGGGGTCTCCTGCAGTTAGGGACATGCTGGTAAAGGAGGACACTTAACAAAAAGTGGACCAAACACTTGCGTCTGAAGTCTAGGAGAATGTGAAGAGTTTCTAGTGTTACTATTTTATTAAGTTTATCTTTTTTTCTAATGTTTAGTAAGGAACCTGAACTACTTTTTTTGTTAAAATAATTGTTGTTGTCGTAGTTTTAGACATATGGTGGTTTGAATGTTTGAGTTGGTTTGGATGTAATACATTTTGTGGTATGTATTGATATTTTGGGATTGTTCGATTTGGAATAGCGGAATTTCATGTAGTATTGTTTTTTACATATGAAATATATGTTAATGGTACAATTTACAAACGAATCCTCTCAAATTAATATAATATAAATCATTATAAAAAATGGGGTCCACTAGTGTGCCCCAATATGGGCCCCACAAGTGGGCCCCATTTTTTTTTGCAAATTCAAAGTGTGTTAGGTCCCAAAGTGTTTGTAGAAGGGGGGTTGAATATAAACAATACCGAATAATCGAATTTAGTGCGGAATAAAAATGTGAAACAAAATTCAAGTTAAATAAAAATATTATTAAACTTAAAAGGTGTTACAACAACGGTATCGATTACAAGGGATTAATCTCAAATTAATTATCACAAATCTAGAATAAATTTGACATGAACTTTTTCTATTTTTGCTATAAAAAGATTCAAATGCTAAACGCAATTTGAGATTAAGTTCTAGGGATTTTGATCTGCTAGATAGTTACACAAGAACAAGAGAATGATTTCTAGTTGTTTGGATTTAACTTTAAAACTAGAAATGATGATCTTGAAGTATGCAGATGAAAATGAAATATTGTCTGCTTCTTTTCTTTTTGTTCTTGGTTTGTTGACTTGTGTTCTGTTGGATAAAATGTGTCTTCTGCTGCTTCTGTCTTTTTAATTCAATCAACAGAATTACTTGAACTGGAATGACAATCAGTTGAACTGGCAAGACAATCTGCTGAACCAGTAGAACTTTCGGTATGACAATCAGTTTAAGCTAGTATGACTTTCGGCAAGACTATCTGTTGAACTAGCAAGACTATCAAACTGAACTAGCATGACTATCTCCTTCCAGTAGAACTTTCGGTGAGACAATTGAAATGACTTGGCATAACAATCGGTATGACAATCCAGATTGTCATGCTAGTTTAATTTCAATTGTCTTGCTGAATTAAAACTGATTTTAATCCAATTAAAATTCTGAAAATTCTTAATATTAATTCAGAATTAATTAATCAATTAATTCAATTAATCAATAAATTTATCTTTGCAGATATAATTTATTTTCTTAATTAAACTATATGACTTAATTAGAGAATTAATACTACTCTTGAACTGTAACCATTCTTCTGAAAATCTTCTGAAAATCACTGAAAATTATGAATCAATTCCGCCACTTTAATGTTGACACTCGATGTACTGTCTGGTTCATGAGTGACTAACTTCCGTGACGTTTCTTCATGTCTTGACTTTGATACTTGATTTTCTTCAGATTAAATCCCTGTAATTATCTGATACCCTAACAAGATCTCTGTCACTTGATTAAATCCACAATCTTGATTTATATCACTAAGGCTTGATCAATTTCTTGAACTTCTTCCAGTGAAGTAATTCCTCAAGTCTGTAGATGAACCTTGTTTCTGAATCCTTTGACAGATGTTACTTTAAGAGATCTCTTTGACGGTAGATCCACTATTTACTTATTACATTCTTATTTGAGTTGAGTTAAATCCTCGAATATACAAATAGGCTATGACATATGCCTTACAATCTCCCCCTATTTGTTTGTTAGACAATAACAACAAATACCTAGAGGATAACTCAACTAACAAATAAGAAAAAGATGTAATCAGAAATGCAAAGTAAATAGCAGAAAAGTTCTGGATTATATTTAACATTTTCCAGATTCCAAATAGATGTTCCTATAGACTGAACATATCTTCAAGTAGTTTTATCTTCTTTTGTACAACCATATTTCCTGTTGAGAAGCACATATCTCTCTTGCTTCTCCCCCTATGAGAATTAACTGATTAAAGAAGATCACCTTCATTTACCACATCTCCCGTACAATAGGATCCACAGATAAAAACCAATGGTACTCCCCTTTTGGAAAACAACTTCTTCCCTTACTAGAAAATCACCTTGTGTTTACCACCTCTTCCGTACAATAGGATCCGTAGTTACAAACAACAATGGTGTGGTGTAGTGTACATATGTAGGATCTTTTTCCTCCTCCCTGCTATTTCTCCCCCTTAGTTGAGGAATCCTCCAAACTATTACTTAAGCTTTTATCTCCCCCTTTGAGAAGGAATGTATGCCGTTGTCTGAAGGAGTTCTCATGTTTCACTTGGTTGGAAAAGAAATAACAAGTAGTTTCTCTTTCTTCCTCACTATGAGTGTGTGATTATATTTTAGTGTACCTCACATGTGTTTCACTCTTCTCTCCACTCGTGTTTACAGTCATTCTTACAAGTGTATCACTCCTCTCATAGCTCCAACATTCAGCTGTACCTGCAAGGAAATCACCTTAGCCATCCTTAAAGAGGTCACAGGTGGTGCAATGAGAGTTCGCAAATCCCCATCCTTGTTAAACTCATCAGATGAATCTGAGTCATAATCTACAAGTTGTTAGTTTCCCTTTTAGGGTTCCAGATTTGAATTCTGGGAAGGTAAACAATGATCCAACGAATTTAGCATAAAGATCAAAGTTCCCTTCTAATGTCTGTGAAGACATTTCCTTATAACTCATCAGGTAATATCTGAATCATTGTCAACAAGTTGCCGATCTACACCTATGCCAGATCCACTATCCGCAGATGCATCCAGGAGATTTAAGCCTGAGGAGGTAGACACTGACCACTAACATATGGCTTTTGGATCAGTATCCTCTCCTAACACCTGTAAAGGCAATTGGTCCATTAATGAATCTTGAACCATCGAATCTGACCTTAAAATGGTCGAAACTCTTATTTCCGTCAACTCATCCTTTGTGTGTGTAACCTTTCCTTGTGCATCAAGAATTGTTTATGTTTGAAGTGGTGACACTACATCGGATACCTTGGCCGATAGGCAAATTTCAATAGATGCACCCTGTTGAGAGAATGAATCTAGTAACTATTTTTGAGCCTTTTCAGCCATTACATCTTTTTGAGAAGATGTATAGGGGCTAGCAGTTGTCTCGGTTTAGATACTACTCATCTTTGTAGGAGACAGAGCTGCTGGATTGACTTCAGAACCTTCCTTATGTGGTGCACTAAGGCACTATCTCCCTCACGCTCATTTATACTACATTTTAGTGGTAAGAGAGTGTTGGTTGGTTCTGTTTATGTGTTTGTCTTTACAGTCTGGGATAGAAGTTGTTGGTTTTCAACCTCATGACTGTCAATGAAAGAAAGTCATTGGAGACTGAACCTGTATCACAGAACATATGGCAATAGAGATATATAATGTACTTAAGATCTTTAAGGAATAAAAATTATTCATTTAATCTTTTGAGAGAAATGATGTACAATAGTGATTTCAAAAGATTTTAATGAAATAATAAATCACTAATGTAGAAAGAAGTTTAATTTTCTCCTAAAACTCACTGCACATATAAAACAATATGTTTATGCCTAGTGATAAGACAGTTATTAATATGACGACTCAACTAGTTCATATTAAACTGTAACTTCAGTTAGAGTGCCATACCATGTTCTTGACGATTGCTTGAGTAGTACACTAGTTCATACCAACCTGAAGTGAGATTGTGAAGAAGAGATTGCATAGTCCAATAGATCTGCAGCTGCAAAGTCCATGAACTGTGGTGCACTGACTTCCTCTTTTGACTCACCAACCAGGAGTACACTTGTACACATCTTACTAGAGTCCAATTCCAACTGTAATGTGCATCAGGTGCCTGATATATCGTAATATTCTCAAGTCTCGTCACTGGTGCGATATGTTAGATACAGCTTCCTGATAATAACCTAGCACAATACACACATTTTCAATGATAACATTCCCAGCTTGCAAATAGCCATATCCCTCAGATAAACCTTTGCTATTATCTCCAAAGGTAACCAGTGGGCCAGCTTTCTCAACCACATTTGATAGCAGGGCTCTATCTCCGGTCATATGTCTTGACGATCCACTGTCAAGAATCCACACTACCGGTTCCACCTGTTTAATGCCCTGCACTACAAATGGATTAGACCTTCTTCGGAACCCAAACTTGGTTGGGCCCGGCATACTTGTAGAATTGACCTTTTTCAGGCAAAACAACATTCTTAACTTTAATGGTCTCAACTTTCTCAATGACTGAACATTTGACCTTGTAAACAGCCTTAACAAATTTCTGTTTAGGCTTAGGCACAAATGTCTCCTTTCTAGCCTTAGAAGGACTAGTAGTCTTAGACCTATCATGCTTCCTATTATTCAAATGTTGACGAGGAGTAGTCTTATCACTATAAACATGCTTACCATTAAAATAAGCATACATCAAATTAAAAGCACAAGACATACAATTAGCAACACCACATGCTTTATGAGAGGGATTAACAACAGGAAAAATATGCATGGTAGACATGGCAGTTTTTTTATCCAACTCATGTGTGTCTGAGTTAGTCTGAGTTGCTTTCACAACTTTGACTGGAACTTTCGACACACTTGACTTGGAAACAACCTTCTCATTAGCATGATCTTCAGCACGTATTTCTTCTTGAATAATAGAGGAGGTCGCATCAAATGGTTCAGCAATTGATGTTTTATAGAGGGGTTTATCAACACCCTTAAGCACATGTGGTACTTCCCTACCTTTAGCACATACATGAGGAGGGGAGTTTATGCCTAATTCTCCAATAGCAGCATTGTAATCATAACCTATTCCAGATGTTTGATTAACAGCTTGCTTACTGTAGAACTCTTAAGCCTTCGAACAAGAATTGAAGTAGGCTCTAACCTTAGTCTCAAGACCGGTGATCTTGTCTTTGAGAATAGTTTCGAGTTGTCTATAACAGTTAACTCTATTCTCTAGAAAAGATACTTGTTCTTTTAACTTGTCTTGATTAATGTGCACAAGTCTTAATTCATTGACCTCTTTCTCAAGGTCTTTGATCTGCTGACTTAACAATTCATTATCACGACGAGCACAATCTAAGGAACCTCCTAGATGATAAACTAATTCAGCATCAGTAAATTTTACCTCTTTTCTTGACGATGAAGCTTTTCCATCAATAGCCATAAGAGCAATATTCTCATCTTCTTCATCTTCACTATCAGTATCATCTCAACTTCTTCCCTTTGCCAGGTAAGCCCTTTCAGAGTTACTCTTCTGATTTGAATCATAAGAGTTCTTCCTTACTTGCTTTGGCTTCCTGCATTCTATGGCAAAGTGTCCCAACTCATTGCAGTTATAGCATCTAATGGTGCTCTGATCAACCATCCCTATTTTGTATCCACCACTACTGGTGTTAGAGGATGAAGATCCACCTATCTGGAATCTGTTATAGTTGGACTTGTACTTGAACTTGGGATTTCTCTTGAATCTGACATTGGAGAATCTCTTGACAATCTGGGCCATTGACTCATATTCCAATTGCTCCAGCTCTTCCAAGGAATAAAAATCATCACTGGATTGATTTGTAGTAGGAGGATCATTGTAACACCCCCAAATCCGGGGTCGGGAATCCGGGTTGTCACGAGTTCCATTTCCCTTAATAATACTTAATCTTAATAATCAACCAACTACTGCGTACTGTGACCCCAAAATATACAAACACACCATAAGTTATAGTCTCAGAGATGAATACCAAACAATAACACAAGTCATTTTATTCCACAATTATAAGTCATTACACCTCAAAAGGGTTTCTGAATAAATTTACATATTCTTCGCCATTATTACAATTCATAAATATACATAAGTCTGGTACATCAAAAGTTGAAAGCCTAGCCTATTGGTAGACCCTACCTCACCTACAACGGCATCAACGCCTACAGGAAACTACAGAACGTTTCCTATCCGCTCGCAAATTGGGAGCTTGATCCTGTTCATCTTGTCTATCTGTTGTTGTGTGATGAAAGAAGAAAGTAAGGGTGAGCAACAAGCCCACCGAAATAATATGTATTATAATTAATAATATATGAGCATTCTCATAGTACTCATGAAAGTCTTGGTCAAGAAAAAATGAACCAAGTTTGTTATTTTAATGCGACAAAGTCGCAAAATATTCAGTATACATATATACTTCTCAAATCTTTGAAATTCTCTGACATGTATAATATACACAGAGTTCCAGTTTATAACTGTATAAAAATATCGTTGCAAGGTGATCTCATATATCTAACATTATCTCAACGTTTTTCCGAAAATCTTTGACATGCACAAGATAATCATTTACTAGATATAAGTTTAAAAGATGAAGTTACAAGATACTCCAATATACTTATATCTTTCCGAATACTTCTTGAACTACCACCGTTCAAGTTATAATTAGTTTCAAAAGTTAATTACCCATGTAATATCCGGGATATATCGTGTAATTATTTTTGCTAATTAAATAATTATTATGTGTGTTCAGTATCTATTCTGTGAATTAATTGCTAAGTGTTATTTATATTTGGATATTCAAAAATAATATTAATTGAGTATTTTAATTTTTATATGTTCAAAATAAAATATAGATAATTGTCATATCTTCCTAATTGTCTTTATGTTGATTTATAAATTTATAAGAATCATATGAAATTTATAAAATCTTTTTCCGAGTATTTAAAATCTATTTTATAAAAACGGGAACCAATCGACATCATCTGTTGTTACGTTTTTGGAACCCAAAACTCTTCCGAGAACTCCTTCCTAACCTAATTATAATATTCCGAGCATATTCCATGTTTCGACTTTTTCGATCCGGCGTACGGTTTGTTCTGTGCGGGTCCCGGCGCACCATTTTCGATACAATATTCATTTCGGTAAATCAATAAAACCCGTATTTTCGATAAACGAGAGCTTTTTATTAAACTATCACAATTATCACTTCGTAATACGTGTAACTAGGCGCTGAGACCAAGACCGCAGTACAAATTGTACTGATTTAAATAATTATCCCGAAAACCGATACCGTTTGGATCAATTTTTATAAATAAACGTACTGTTTTATATCCGGAATGATCGAACGGGATACTAATTTTCCGTAAATATAAATAGCCTTTTACCATATTTTATTTCGTATCAAAATCATTTGCAGACAGATAATTATATAATTTTACAGAGAAAAATTATATATTCATAAACCCTTCTGAGAATCAAACCATAAATTCAAGGTGTTAGTGAAATCCGTTTGGAAAGTTGGAGTAACCAAATTGAAGGTCTCAAGGAGTACTATCAGATTCCAGAACCTATTTTACTGCAGAATCAAAGGTTGATTTTATATAAATTTATTTATTTTTGAATTATTTTGATTAAAAATAGGAATTTTTGTTCGGATGATTGTTTGTATGATTTGATGCTTGCATGTTGTAGAGCTTGTTTTCTTGATGATTTTCATATGTCATACGTCTGATTTGGAGTTCAATAACATGCTCAAAAGTGAGTTTAATTTTTGAATTTCAAAATTAGGGTTTATAACCCGTATGAAAGTTCTTAATTGAAATTTGGGGGTTTCTTATTCTGGAATAGATTGATGTTGTGGTATAGTGGATTGTATTCTCTGTGAAATTTGCAATCTAGTCGTATAAGTTTCATGAATCACCGAGGTCTGTAGAGAAGGGAGTTGTCATTGTGACTTGCTGAGCTAGTTAGCTCATTTGTGCGATGTTGTTTATATTCTTTCCAGTTAAAAAGGAACCAGTTGGTAGCAAGGATCCCCAGTCCAGCGCGAGAGCTAGGGATTAAGGTTGAGGAAGCTGAGCTAGTAGGCTTCTTTTGGAATAAAATTAAGTTAGTAAAGGTTTGTAATAATGTTTAATACTCAGTTTGAGTTTGAATGATTGGGATTTGAACGATATGTAATATAAGTAGATGTGTTTGGCTTGTGTGCATACTTTAACCTGTTGCGATCCGTGGTAGTTGATAAGTAGGGTCACTGCATATTATTATTATCTTGATTATTGATATAAGCAGGTTATAAATAAGGTGTGTGTGGACCCCAAACTTCTGACCCGGGTTTGGGGGGCGCCACAGGTTTGGTATCAGAGCTACAGGTTATAAGTCACTGACACAAGCCTAGTATTGACGGGAATGGGTAGAGGGTTAGGATTAGAAGTAAGGAATAGAAAGATAGAACATCGAAAGGTTGAGTGCTTCGGTATAACAGGTATTAGTATAATTCGCGTCGTGGTTCGAGATTCTTATATTGCGATATGATTTCAGATAACAGCGATGGCCGACTCTTTTATCCCCGTATCAGCTGATCACTCAGAGCCTTCAGTTGGAGTACCGTCTTCGGATCCACGTCATGTTGTTCCACCAGTGCTGGCTATTCAACCTCCACCTGCGTTGCAGCCCGTACCACTGCAGGCTATTCCACCTCCAGGCATGAGGCCACCTATCAGAGGACCCCCACCTGCTGATTCAGTCTTTACTGGTCATTCAGTTACAGGAGTACCTTTCCAGTTCTCTTCTTATCCTGTCCCATATTATCAGTTTGAGGCTTGCCTTATGGAGCAGCGATTCCTACAGGGTCAGATTCAGGAGTTACTACATATCATGCGTACCAGAGAGGTTGGGAGTGGTGAGAGGAGACTTAGAGAGAGGCTCCAGGTATTTCGTAGAATAGCTGCTGTGAGGATTGCTGAGGCTACACATGAGGACATCACCCCTGATTTCTTAGTGGAGTAGGCTAAGTGGGTTCTAGAGGAGCTTGAGGAGATTGGAGGTCCAGACTTGCCATGAGTCAGAGATCCAGAGATGGAGAGGCTGAGCAGTATTGTATGTTGGTGTAGTATGTACAGTAGTGTGTAGTGTGTATTAGTAGACTTTTGAGTTGTATTTATAGACTAGCTATGCTGACTAGTGAGTAGGTTGTTGTACCCTTTTTGCTTTTACTTTCGAAGCGTCTTTACGCTTGTACTACCCAAAACTTTTGATCTATATATATCTGCACCTTTCCTTTCCAGTATTATCATTCATTTTACTGCACCTGTTTTACTTTACCTTATTTATTGCACCAGTTATACCCCTGTGATACCATGTACCCTGTTTACCATAACTGTTTATATTCTGTAAAGAAGCATGCAATTTACTTAGTTATAACTGTTTTCAAAAAGAAATATTTCTGTTTTACAAAACTTTTCTTTTCTGCAAAGAATTTGGTTTAAAAGCTAAATAAGTTGTTTGATTCTTTACAAAAAATGCCTCCCAGAAGAAATACCCGCACCAACACCCAGAATGAATAAACCAACAACAACAACAACCAAGATGATACAAACCCGAATGTGAACCCAGGACCCATGGACCCAGCAATAGCCCAGATTCTTCAAATCTTAGCCCAATAAACAGTTCACCTGGTACAACAACAACAAAGACAGACCAACCCCCAGGTAACTTTTAAAACTTTTTAGGCAGTAAACCCACCAGAATTCAAGGGTTCCTTAGAGCCAATTGAAGCAAATGTTTGGTTAAAGGAAATAGAGAAGGCATTTGCCTTGGTGAAAGTAAAGGAAGAACAGAAGGTTGAGTTTGCAAGTTACTATCTGAAGAATGAGGCCACATATTGGTGGGAGATGGTGAAGACATTGGAAGGTACAGATGTAATTACTTGGGAGAGGTTTAAGGAATTGTTTCTAGAAAAGTATTTTCCCCAGTTTGTTCAGGATCAGATGGAGCTGAAGTTTTTAGAATTAAAGCAAGGGAACATGTCGGTGGCAGATTATGAAAGTAAGTTTGAGGAATTGTCAAGGTATGTGCCGTCGTATGTAGATACTGACCGGAAGAAAGCCAAGAGATTCCAGCAAGGCTTGAAGCCATGGATCAGAGGGAAGGTAGCTATTTTTGAATTGGAGACCTATGCAGGAGTCGTACAGAAGGCTATGATTGCGGAGACAGAGAGTGAGATGTCCCAGAAGGAGAAAGAAAGCAAGAAAAGGAAAGTTGAGGGAAGTGAGGGTCAGCCACAACCAGGGAAGTTTTTAAATTTTAAGAAGGGCAAGTTTCAGCCAGGGAGAAATTTTAATTTCAGGAGACAGAATGCAGGAGACGAAGGCCAGAGCAACCGTCCAACTAATAAAAATCAGCCAAATCAGTTGAGATTAACTTTTCCAGATTGTCAAGTATGTGGAAAGAAGCATGGAGGAGTTTGTAACAAGTTGAATGTAGTTTGTTTCAAGTGCAATCAGAAAGGGCACTATTCGAGGGAGTGCCGAAATCAACCAGCAAAAGAACCAGCAAGTAAGGATCAGTCTATCCGGAATCCAGCAGTGAAGGTTCCAGCCATTGGATTTATGTGCTTTAAATGTGGAAAGCCCGGACATATAGCCAGGGATTGCAAGACACCAGCCCCAGTCAGTAATGCATTAAGGATTATGGGATCTACCCCAGCAGTAAATGAGACTCCAAGGGCTACAGTTTTTGACATATCTGTGAAGGATGCTATCCAGGATACGGATGTCGTGGCAGGTATGCTTAATGTGAATTGTTTATATGCCAAAGTGTTAATAGATTCGGGAGCAACTCGATCGTTTGTTTCACAAGATTTTGTTAGTAAGTTAAATTGTCCAGTTGAGTATTTAAATGAAATAGTGACTGTGGAATTAGCAAATCAAGAACGTGTAACTGTGAATCAAGTTTGTGGGAATTGTGAGGTTGAGATTTCAGGTAGTAAGTTTTGTGTAGATTTGATACCATTTAAGTTAGGAGAATTTGACGTTATATTAGGGATGAATTGGTTATCTAAGCACGATGCCCAGATAGATTGTCGAAATAAGAAGGTAATGGTGAAGACGCCAGACGAAAGAATAGTAACGTTCAAGGGTCGGAAACAAGTAAAGAAGTTTTTCACGATGATTCAAGCCAAGAAGTTGTTACGACAAGGATGCGATCATTTCATGGCATATGTGATTGACAGGAGTCAGGAGCCAGTGAAACTTGAAGATATTCCAGTAGTAAATGAATTTCCAGACGTGTTTCCCGACGAATTACCAGGACTTCCTCCAGATAGAGAAATTGAGTTTGCAATCGACTTAGCACCTGGAACAGAACCGGTATCCAAGGCCCCGTATAGAATGGCGCCCGTTGAGATGAAAGAGTTAGCGAAGCAATTGCATGAGTTGTTAGAGAAAGGAGTAATCAGACCCAGTGTGTCCCCGTGGGGTGCACCAGTATTATTTGTCAAGAAGAAAGACGGAAGCATGAGACTGTGTCTCGACTATAGGGAGCTTAATAAGCTTACAATTAAGAACAAGTATCCGTTACCCAGAATTGATGATTTGTTTGATCAACTAAAGGGAGCCAAGTACTTCTCCAAGATTGATTTAAGATCGGGATATCATCAACTGAAGATCAAGCCAGAAGATATACCAAAGACAGCTTTCCGAACAAGGTATGGACATTATGAATTTTTAGTAATGTCTTTTGGATTGACTAATGTCCCGGCAGCATTTATGGACCTGATGAACAGAATTTTCAAGGAGTATTTTGACAAGTTCGTTGTTGTGTTTATAGACGATATTTTAATTTATTCAAAGACGGAAGAGGATCATGCGAAACATTTGAGAATAGCTTTGGAGATTTTAAGGAAAAAGAAGTTATATGCTAAATTCTCGAAGTGTGAGTTTTGGCTACAGGAAGTTCAGTTCTTAGGACACATAGTTAGTAATGAAGGGATCAAAGTGGACCCAGCGAAGATCGAGGCAATTACGAATTGGGAGAGACCCAGAACACCCACCGTAGTAAGAAGTTTCTTAGGATTGGCAGGATATTATCGACGATTCGTCCAGAATTTCTCAAGAATTACAACACCATTGACAAAGCTTACACGGAAGAATGAAAAGTTTATATGGAACGACAAGTGCGGAGAAAGTTCTCAGGAGTTGAAACGAAGATTAATCACGGCACCTGTTTTGTCACTTCCAGACGATCAAGGGAATTTCGTAATTTATAGCGATGCTTCTCACAAAGGATTAGGATGTGTTCTAATGCAGCACGACAAAGTGATTGCGTATGCGTCAAGGCAATTGAAACCACACGAACAGAAGTATCCTACTCATGATTTGGAACTAGCAGCCATAGTGTTTGCTTTGATGATCTGGAGACATTACCTGTATGGAGAGAAGTGTGAGATTTATACGGATCACAAAAGTTTGAAGTATATATTCACACAGAAGGAACTTAATATGAGGCAAATGAGATGGTTAGAGTTGATCAAAGACTATGATTGCTCGATTAATTATCATCCCGGTAAAGCGAACGTTGTAGCAGACGCATTGAGTCGGAAGGAAAGGTTGAATGTGTTATCAGTACCTGAAGATATATATAAGGAATTTCAGAAATTAGAATTGGAAATTAGAGTTTGCAAACCTGAGAAAGAGAAAGTATACAGTATGACTTTCCAACCGGAGTTATTGGAGAAAATAAAGAAATGTCAGGAAGATGTAATGGATCAAGATATAAATCGTTTGGTAGGTGAAGAATTATGCACGCAAAAGGATGACCAAGGTATTCTGAGGTTTTCATCTAGAATTTGGATTCCACCGGTGACGGAGTTGAAGAATGAAATTCTACAGGAGGCACATAATTCAAGGTATTCCATCCATCCAGGAAGTACCAAGATGTATAGAGATTTAAAGAAGAACTATTGGTGGCCAGACATGAAGAGGGTAATTGCAGAATGGGTTAGCAAATGTTATACCTGTCAAAGAGTTAAAGCAGAGCATCAGAGACCAAGCGGATTACTACATCCATTGGAGATTCCAGAGTGGAAGTGGGAACACATTGCCATGGATTTTATAGTTGGATTACCAAGGACAAAGGCTAATCATGATGCCATTTGGGTTATAGTGGATATACTTACCAAGTCAGCTCATTTTATGCCTATAAATGAAAGATTTTCGCTCAACAAGTTGGTCCATATGTACCTAAAGGAAATCGTAGTTCGTCATGGAGTTCCAGTGTCTATCGTATCTGATCGAGATCCCAGATTTAATTCAAGATTTTGGAAAAGTTTTCAAGAATGTTTGGGAACAAAACTGAATATGAGTACGGCCTATCACCCCCAGACAGACGGCCAAAGTGAAAGAACGATCCAGATAATCGAGGATATGTTACATGTTTGTGCTATTAATTTCAAAGGAAGTTGGGACGAGCATTTACCTCTGGTAGAATTTGCTTACAACAACAGTTATCACGCCAGTATTGGAATGCCACCCTATGAAGCCCTTTATGGACGCAAATGTAGATCTTCAGTATACTGGGACGAAGTAGGAGAACGCAAAATACTTGGACCTGAATTAGTGCAGCAGACAAAGGAAGTTGTTGACATTATCCAGAAGAGATTAATAGCCGCACAAGATCGTCATAGGAAGTATGCAGACCAGTCAAGGAAGGACATGGAATTTGAAGAAGGAAACTTGGTATTACTGAAAGTATCACCATGGAAAGGACTAACAAGGTTTGGGAAGAAAGGAAAGCTAAGCCCAAGATATGCCGGACCTTTTGAGATCCTAAAGCGCGTTGGCAAGGTAGCTTATGAATTGACGTTACCACTGCACATGGAGCACATTCACAATGTTTTTTACGTATTAATGCTTAATAAGTACAATCCAGACTCCAGGCATGTAATAGAATATGAGCCAATAGAGCTTCACGTATATTTGTCATATGTAGAGAGTCCGATAGAAATTCTAAAGGAGAGAGAGAAGGTACTAAGAAATAAAGTGGTAAAGTTAGTAAGAGTATTGTGGAGAAACCCAAAGGTTGAAGAGTCAACCTGGGAGTTAGAAATTGATATGAGAGAAAAGTACCCTCAATTATTTTCTTAGGAGATTCTGAGGACAGAATCCTTTTAAGGGGGGAAGGATGTAATATCCGGGATATATCGTGTAATTATTTTGGCTAATTAAATAATTATTATGTGTGTTCAGTATCTATTCTGTGAATTAATTGCCAAGTGTTATTTGTATTTGGATATTCAAAAATAATATTAATTGAGTATTTTAATTTTTATATGTTCAAAATAAAATATAGATAATTGTCATATCTTCCTAATTATCTTTATGTTGATTTATGAATTTATAAGAATCATATGAAATTTATAAAATCTTTTTCCGAGTATTTAAAATCTATTTTATAAAAACGGGAACAATCGACGTCATCCGTTGTTATGTTTTTGGAACCCGAACCTCTTCCGAGAACTCCTTCCTAACCTAATTGTAATATTCCGAGCATATTCCATGTTTCGACTTTTTCGATTCGGCGTACGGTTTGTTCTGCGCGGGTCCCAGCGCAACATTTTCGATACAATATTCGTTTCGGTAAATCAATAAAACCCGTATTTTCGATAAACGGGAGCTTTTTATTAAACTATCACAATTATCACTTTGTAATACGTGTAACCAGGCGCTGAGACCAAGACCGCAGTACAAATTGTACTGATTTGGATAATTATCCCGAAAACCGATACCGTTTGGATCAGTTTTTATAAATAAACGTACCGTTTTATATCCGGAATGATCCAACGGGATACTAATTTTCCGTAAATATAAATAGCCTTTTACCGTATTTTATTTCGTATCAAAATCATTTGCAGACAGATAATTATATAATTTTACAGAGAAAAATCATATATTCATAAACCCTTCTGAGAATCAAACCACAAATTAAAGGTGTTAGTGAAATCCATTTGGAAAGTTGGAGTAAACAAATTGAAGGTCTCAAGGAGTACTATCAGATTCCAGAACCTGTTTTACTGCAGAATCAAAGGTTGATTTTATATAAATTTATTTATTTTTGAATTATTTTGATTAAAAATAGGAATTTTTGTTCGAATGATTGTTTGTATGATTTGATGCTTGCATGTTGTAGAGCTTGTTTTCCTGATGATTTTCATATGTCATACGTCTGATTTGGAGTTCAATAACATGCTCAAAAGTGGGTTTAATTTTCGAATTTCAAAATTAGGGTTTATAACCCGTATGAATGTTCTTAATTGAAATTTGGGGGTTTCTTATTCTGGAATAGATTGATGTTGTGGTATAGTGGATTGTATTCTCTGTGAAATTTGCAATCTAGTCGTATAAGTTTCATGAATCACCGAGGTCTGTAGAGAAGGGAGTTGTCATTGTGACTTGCTGAGCTAGGTAGCTCATTTGTGCGATGTTGTTTATATTCTTTCCAGTTAAAAAGGAACCAGTCGGTAGCAAGGATCCCCAGTCCAGCGCGAGAGCTAGGGATTAAGGTTGAGGAAGCTGAGCTAGTAGGCTTCTTTTGGAATAAAATTAAGTTTGTAAAAGTTTGTAATAATGTTTAATACTCAGTTTGAGTTTGAATGATTGGGATTTGAACGATATGTAATATAAGTAGATGTGTTTGGCTTGTGTGCATACTTTAACCTGTTGCGATCCGTGGTAGTTGATAAGTAGGGACACTGCATATTATTATTATCTTGATTATTGATATAAGCAGGTTATAAATAAGGTGTGTTTGGACCCCAAACTTCTGACCCGGGTTTGGGGGGCGCCACAACCCAGATGAGACTACAAGATAAGACTTGAATAGATTCAATCTTTGAAATATTATTGAATGAAATGAAGTTACGAGATACTTCATTAAGTCCCGATATATATCCATATATATATATATATATCTCTCTCTCATACATTTCCTGAAAACCTTTGTCATGTAAAGTATGAACAGAGTTGTAATATCCAATGAATTTTGGAAAGAAAAGAATTTTGGCATAAACCCGATATCTTGCTGATCAGGCAAAGATACCAATAAGTAACATTTTCTACTGTAGATGGATGAATTCCTCGCCGGTCATCACCCAGGCCGCATTAGGACCTCGCGCTAGACCGTTACCCGGCCACTCACGCGTGGATGGACTGTCACCCAGCCTCTTACACCTTCATAGACCGTACCCCGGCCTGTCGCTTATGCCGACTCAATTAGATGGACTTACTTCCCGAACATTAGGCAAGTAATCAAATTGTTTTCTCAAAACAGCAACCTCGTTGCGAATATAAAATACACCACAGAGCCGGATCCCTAAGATTTTTGAGCGAATATTCAAGTCTCCTTCGAAAGGAAGATCTTAAATCTGGAAACGAGTTTTTGGGATCCGCTCTAACTTTTAAAATCATTTTGAAGACTCGAAAACATTTTTAAGAATGTTTGGAGTAATGCTGATTTAATAAAATAAATCAGTCCCAATATATTAGAAAATATCTGAATATTATTATTTAAATAATATTTCCATAAGGATAATCCTTATAAAAATAATTGAAGTAAAAGTTTTAAAACTCATACTTGAAATGAATAATAAATAACCAAAGATATACTTATACAAAAGTACGATCTTTATCGAAAATAGGTTTGATTATCGAAACATTATTCTTTAATAAAATAAAGAATATTATTTAGTAACTAAACGGAGTCATAAGTCCTCGAATAAATATTCAACTAATATTCATTAATTAAAATAAACGGAGTCATAAGTCCTCGAATAAATATTCAACTAATATTCATTAATTGAAATAAACGGAGTCATAAGTCCTCGAATGAATATTCAACTAATATTCATTAAATAAAATAAAGTTATTGAATAAAAATTATTCGATTAATAGTTTTCAAAACTATATCAATATATATAAGTATATATATATATAATATACTCGGGAACATCGACTCCCAGTTTTAGAAAATGTTCACCTTTGGGTCCCCTATACTAAGGGTATACGCAACTACTGCTTATCTCTAGCATAGGTATTATGCAACTTATAAGCAATTGAATCAACAATATATATCAAGATTACGAAACAGACATGCATATATACCATATCACATGCTCCAATATATCGCAAGATTTGCTAATTAACCAGCATGCATCTATCACAAGATAATGCATATACATATGTATACATCACAACAACAGTATAACGGGTAGAAAACTTGCCTGAGTGTTCCGGGGTAGACTTAGGCTTAGAGTGGGTCCGGTAACCTATAAACAACAACATAAGTCGGAATTAAACCACGATCGCTTAAGAAACTAGACTTTAACCATTTAGAGCCCTAACGTTCGCTTTCGCGTTTAATGATTCACTTAAGTCGCTCGAGTACCCTCGGCTCCACCATTTTTAATAAATTAACCATTAAGAGTTTTAAGGCGATTCTTTCGCGAGTACCTTACCAACTGCCTAATCCACTTAACATAATTGTTTCATACCCTAATTAGTCATTTAAAGTCCTTAACCAAGGTTTCAAAGTAAGGCAAGGGGTAATGGTTCGGTCGCGAGCGCCGTTACTTAAAACGGTCGTTTCTCCTAAACCGTACATCGGATTCAAACGAACCACATATCAAAACGAAGCTCGTAACATGAAATATCTAATCATGGTAATGGTCAGAACCTAACAGTGAGTTCATGGGTCCTGATGTTAAGAACAAAAATAGTTTAAAGTAAATCGGGCATTACGACAGCTATGTTTACGCGATTACCAAATTTTATCCTACTCCAAATCAATCCACAATCAACCACAATTCAACCATACAACCAAACTCCATCCATACATTACTAAAACAGCCCCAACACCTCAAGTTCTCAAATTTATATTATTCTCAAACATGAACTAAAACTATTCTTAAGTTCATTAACTAATAACCAGGATTTACAACTCCAAAAACATCACAAAACCAACTAATCTCTACATATTCAATCACCATGCTTCTCATGAACTATCCTACTCATAATAAGCTCTTAATATTCAATAACAATGCTAGGTTAAGAGATTATACCTTCCTTGGTGAGTAAGAATAACTAAGGAGCTTGGAATCACCCTTGAAAGTCCTTACCAAAGCTTAATCTAACCAAAAACACAAGATCAAACAATTTAAATTTCTTGAAAACACTATTAACTCTCTTCTTAAATGATTTATTGAAAGAGATTGTGAAGGAATTTGGAGCTTAAACTCCTAGGATAGCCATAACTAATCATAAGGAATCTTGGATAATTACCTTGCAATTTAACAATGGTTGGATCTTGGATTTTGAAATTTTCCTCTTTGAAAAATAAGAAAAGCCGAGAGATTTGTTGCTTGAAATGAAGTCAAGATGTGTTTTTGTATTTGTGATTTTTTTTTCTTGGTTGCTAGGCTTTTGTTTTGTTTAATTACCCTTTTAACCATGTAAAATTGTGTGGTTAATAATCAACCACACTTCCTTCCTTTTTGGCCATGCTTAGGTCATCAATCTTATGTCATCTTCCCATGCTTGTCCTCTTCTTATTGGTTTGATGACATCATCCTCACTAACCTCTTTGATTAGCTTCTAATTACTTGGCTAATGACCGTTGATCTGTTATACGGTTCGCTTAACTTTCATTTTCGTTTATCGTTTGAAGGATCATACCCGGGATCTTATTACTTGGGTTCCCTTAACCTTTCTCAATACATTATATTCCTTTTATGATCCTTTCTTATAATCCTTGAATTTAAATCCTTTTTATCCTGTTCCCTTATATTCAATTCTTTCGGTATCTGGTGGATTTTCGGGAAAAATCAAAGTGTTCGAATTTGGATTCTGACGATCTTTACATACACTTATATCCCATATAAAGTACTAATAAGATCTCAGAATAACAATAGAAGAACCCCTACATAGTGTGGCATGGAAAGTTTTTTTATTCAGCATAATCAGCAAATCACTATTCATAAGGGTTACTAAAAGTTCAAAAATTTTGGGGTTATTACAATCATATTCTGCTATTAACACATTTTCCTCAGCCTTGGAAAACTGTACCATTCTCTGCGACTGTTGAGATTGTTGTTATTGTTGACCTTCAGCTACAAGAGCAGTAGATGTGCTGACCATTCTATCTTTCCTGTAGACTTCCTTCTGTTGAATCTGCTCCAACTCATAGGTTTTTAACACACCATAGAGTCTATCCAAAGAAATCTCACTCAGATCTCTAGCTTCTCTTATGGCAGTGATTCTATGTTCAAGATGAGTTGGCAGTGTTAAAAGGAACTTTTTGTTGACCTCCCTGATTGAATAATATTTTCCATTTATGTTCAGGTTGTTGATCAATGCATTGTACCTCTCAAACACTTCAGTAATTCCTTCTCCTGGATTGGATTTAAAATGTTCATGCTCAGAGGTTAGGATCTCCAACTTGTTCTCCCTAACTTCCTCTGTACCTTCATTAATCACCTCAATAGTTTCCCAGATGTGTTTGGAATTTTTACAGTTCATCACATGTCTGTTCATCAAGGGATCGAGGGAATCAACTAAAATTAACTGAAGGCTGGCATCCAAGGAGGCTTCTTCTTTTTCAGCAGGAGAAAAATCCTCAGGCTCTTTTGGATAGGTTCTAGCTTTGGTAATCACAACATCATCTACTATCACCCCTGGTTCAATAACCATCGGAGTTTTGGACCCTTCTTTAACAAGTTCAGATATTTGGGATTTGTAACTTGTAAAAATAAGAGCATCTTCTTCTTCCACATGATATAATTTTCTTTATCAAATAGTGGAATTTTAACGGTTCCAACTTTTTGTGAAGTCATTATGAATTTTTGAATAAATAAAAATTCAAGGAGTTGAAAAATCATAAAAGTCTAGGATCTTGATTTGTTCGTTAATCAGAAGGCTCTGATACCAATTATTAGGTCCCAAAGTGTTTGTAGAAGGGGGGGTTGAATACAAACAATACCGAATAATCATATTTAGTGCGGAATAAAAGTGTGAAACAAAATTCAAGTTAAATAAAAATATTATTAAACTTGAAAGGTGTTACAACAACGATATCGATTAAGGGGGATTAATCTCAAATTAATTATCATAAATCTAGAATAAATTCGACATGAACTTTTTCTATTTTTGCAATAAAAAGATTCAAATGCTAAACGCAATTTGAGATTAAGTTCTAGGGATTTTGATCTGCTAGATAGTTACACAAGAACAAGAGAATGATTTCTAGTTGTTTGGATTTAACTTTAAAACTAGAAATGATGATCTTGAAGTTTGCAGATGAAAATGAAATATTGTCTGCTTCTTTTTTTTTTCTTGGTTTGTTGACTTGTGTTCTGTTGGATAAAATGTGTCTTCTGCTGCTTCTGTCTTTTTAATTCAATCAACAGAATTACTTGAACTGGAATGACAATCAGTTGAACTAGTAAGACAATCTGCTGAACCAGTAGAACTTTCGGTATGACAATCAGTTTAAGATAGTATGACTTTCGGCAAGACTATCTGTTGAACTAGCAAGACTATCAAACTGAACTAGCAAGACTATCTCCTTCCAGTAGAACTTTCGGTGAGACAATTGAAATGACTTGGCATGACAATCGGTATGACAATCCAGATTGTCATGCTAGTTCAATTTCAATTGTCTTGCTGAATTAAAACTGATTTTAATCCAATTAAAATTCTGAAAATTCTTAATATTAATTCAGAATTAATTAATCAATTAATTAAATTAATCAATAAATTAATCTTTGCAGATATAATTTATTTTCTTAATTAAACTATATGACTTAATTAATTAATAGAGAATTAATACTACTCTTGAACTGCAACCATTCTTCTGAAAATCTTCTGAAAATCACTGAAAATTATGAATCAATTCCACCACTTCAATGTTGACACTCGATGTACTGTCTGGTTCATGAGTGACTAACTTCCGTGACGTTTCTTCATGTCTTGACTTTGATACTTGATTTTCTTCAGATTAAATCCCTGTAAGTATCTGATACCCTAACAAGATCTCTGTCACTTGATTAAATCCACAATCTTGATTTATATCACTGAGGCTTGATCAATTTCTTGAACTTCTTCCAGTGAAGTAATTCCTCAAGTCTGTAGGTGAACCTTGTTTCTGAATCCTTTGACAGATGTTACTTTGAGAGATCTCTTTGACGGTAGATCCACTATTTACTTATTACATTCTTATTTGAGTTGAGTTAAATCCTCGAATATACAAATAGGCTATGACATATGCCTTACAGAGTGGAAAGGTAACATACATAGTGTGATACTATAGAAATATATTGATGTTACCTTTGATGTCTATTGTAACACAAAAGTCTATGTTGCATCAGGGCAAAGGAAATGTTACCTTATGGGTCAAAGGTAACTTGAAAAAAAGCAACTTAAATTTTATGTTACCTTAGGTCTTTTGGGTGGCTATGGTAACATTTTTTTGGCCTATTGTAACATTTTTTGGGTGTTGATGTAGGCCATCTATGGTGTAGTGAGCCATCTCTGTAAGTCTTTTTGTGTGCTTGCAGGATTATCTCTCTTGTACTCACACAACTCCTTACATATTTGATCTGACACAGTTGATTTTGCAACACCTTTTACATGAGAAGCCATCTTGTGAGATATGTTTTAAATACTTTAACACGTTCATGTAATTTATATATGCCAAACTTGTTTGAGAATACATTGAACACATTATTAATCTTGTTTACATTAATTATACAGTACAACTTCAAAAGTCATTGTTAATTTCCCAAGGTTAATAATTACGTTGAATCCCAAGGTTCGTTGATTCTAAGAGGTATGTACATTATAATTGGTTAAAAACTCTTTAAATTAATAATTATTAATTTATTGATAAATTAATAACTCTCTAAATTAATAAATTTCTCCGGTCCCGACATTATTAATTTATAGAGTTTTTACTGTAGTATAATTCAGTTGGGCACCATTTAAGGTCTTACTAGCATAGTAGAACACATGAAATATGTTATTCTTCCTTTGCCCAAGAACTGCTCCAACTGCATAGTCACTTGCAACGCACATCATCTCAAAAGACTCATTCCAATCAGGTGCAGTTATGACCGGTGCCGTGATTAAACTCTTCTTCAATGTCTCAAAAGCTGCAAGGCACTCGTCATCAAACTTGAAAGGAACATCTTTCTCTAACAGACTGCACAAAGGCTTTGAAATTTTCGAGAAGTCCTTCATGAAATGCGTGTAGAAACCCGCATGACCAAGAAAACTGCAAATTCCCTTTACAGAAATGGGTGGAGGAAGATTCTCAATGACCCCCGCCTTGGCCTTGTCCACATCTAGACCTTTACTAGAAACGTTGTGCCCGAGAATGATACCCCGTCGCAGCATAAAGTGACATTTTTTCCCAATTGAGAACTAGATTGGTCTCAACACACCTTTTGAGAAATGTCCAAGATTTTGCAAGCATTCATCAAAAGAATCGCCAAAGACTGCGAAGTCGTCCATGAACACCTCCACATTATGGCCAATCATGTCAGAAAAGATGGCCATCATACATCTCTGAAATGTGGCTGGTGCCCCACACAGACCAAAAGAAACTCGTCTAAAGGCGAAAGTACCAAATGAACAAGTGAAGGTAGTCTTCTCCTGATCTTCTTGAGCGATACAAATCTGATTATAAACCGAATATCCATCCAGAAGATAATAGTACTCATGACCGGCCAACCTGTCAAGCATCTGATCAATGAAGGGCAAAGGAAAGGATCCTTCCTATTGGCTTTGTTTAGCTTCCTATAGTCCATGCAAACTCTCCACCCCGTGACTGTCCTCGTAGGAATAAGCTCATTCTTCTCATTTGCTACCACAGTAATTCTACCTTTCTTTGGTACACATTGAACCGGGCTTACCCATGAACTGTCAGATATAGGATAGATGATCCATGCGTCTAGCCACTTAAGAATTTCCTTCTTCACTACTTCCTTCATGATAGGATTAAGTCTTCTTTGCTGCTCGACTATAGGTTTGTTACCTTCCTCTAGCAGAATTTCATGCATACAGTAAGAAGGGCTGATTCCCTTGATATCTGCTATAGTCCATCCGATTGCAGACTTGAACTCTCTCAGAATCCTCAAAAGCTTTTCCTCATCACTACCTGAAAGGTCAGATGCAATAATAACATACAGAGTAGATGCATCACCTAAAAATGCATACCTCAAATGTTTAGGTAAAGGCTTAAGCTCAAGAGTAGGAGCTTCCTCAATAGAAGGCTTGAGGCATTTAGGAGCTTTGTTTAATTCCTCCATTCCAAGAGATTCGAAAAGCATATCAATTTTCCTTTTCCATGGGGAAGCATTCAAATATTGCAATTTTTCTTCCCCTTCGTCATCTTCACTATCTGAATTCCCCAATAAGGCTTTTTCTAAGGCATCAGACCTTAGAAATTGATCAAGTTCCAATGTGACCACCGAATCGACCAACTCCACTTTTAAGCACTCTTTATTATTAGTAGGAAATTTCATAACATTGAACACATTAAAAGTAACATCCTGATCCAGCACTCACATGGTGAGCTCACCCTTCTGCACATCTATCAAGGTTTGGCCAGTCGCTAGGAAAGGTCTTCCCAAGATTATGGGAATCTTCTTATCCTCCTCGAAATCAAGAATTACGAAATCAGAAGGAAAGATGAGTTTATCAACCTTGACCAAGACATCCTCCATAATACCTCGCGGATATGTAATAGAACGGTCGACCAATTGTAAGGTCATATAAGTCGGTTTGGGATCAGGTAAATCCAACTGCTTAAAAATTAACAAAGGCATCAAATTGATGCTAGCTCCCAAGTCACATAAGCATATGTCAAAAGACACTTTTCTAATAGTACATGGAATAGTGAAGCTTCCTGGATCTTTAAGCTTCGGAGGCAACTTCTGTTACAGCACAGCACTGCATTCCTCCATGAGAGCGATTGTCTCTAAATCATCTAGCTTCACCTTCCAAGAGAGAATACCTTTCATAAACTTTGCATAATTAGGCATATGCTCGAGAGCCTCGGTGAAAGGTATGTTGATATGAAATTTCTTGAACACCTCCAGAAACTTCTCAAATTGCTTGTCCAGCTTTTTCTTCTGTAGCCACTTGGGAAAAGGTGGTAGAGGGTAGATCTATTTCTCCCCTGTATTACCCTCAGGTGGAGTGTGCTCAACAGTAGTCTTCCTTGGTTCCACTTCTTTGTCCTGCTGCACTACTTCTTTCTCAGTACCAACTTCTTCAGTCAACTCTTAAGTTTGTTCGGGATTCGCAACCTTTCCAGACTTTAAGTGATTGCCTTTACCTGCTCCTTAGCTTCCCTCTTTCCTGGCACTTCAGTGTCACTAGGTAATGTACCAGGATGATGATTTAGCAAGGCATTGGTAATTTGCCCGATTTGATTTTCTAAGGTCTTGATAGAAACAGCTCGACTCTTGTACATAAGCTTCAACTCCTCTGATTTAGATTTTTTATTAGCTTGTTGCAGCTGGAGTTGCTGTCTAGGTGCATACAGGGTGGTTGCTGAAAACCAGGGGGGTTGTACTATTTAGCTGGGTATTGCTGATAAGGTTGTTGAACCGCATTCTGAGCATTGCTCCAACTGAAATTAGGATGATTACGGTTGTTGGGATGATAGGTGACTGGCGCTGGATGCTGTGTTCGCTGGAAGTTGCTCACGAACTGAGCTGATTCACTAGAAATTACGCATTGATCAGTCTCATCGGCACCAGCACAAAGCTCACAGACACTTGTGATTTGATTTACTCCATAATTAGCCAAAGTGTCCACCTTCATCGTCAAAGCTTTAAGTTGGGCAGCGATAGCAGTAGCTGCGTCCAACTCCAGAATTCCTGCGACTTTTCCTTGAGTTAGTCTCTGGGAAGGATTATGGTACTCATTAGCAGCCATCAGTTCAATAAGTTCATATGCTTCATCATAGCTCTTAGCCCACAAGGCTCCTCCTGATGCTGCATCAAGCATGGGTCTAGAAGTAGCACCCAATCCATTGTAGAAGTAATTAATAATCATCCAATCAGACATGCCATGGTGTGGGCACTTCCTTAGCATCTCCTTATATCGATCCCAAGCCTCACACAGAGATTCCCCTATTTGCTGAGCAAACTGGATGAGAGCATTCCTGATTGTAGCAGTCTTCGCCACGGGGAAGAATTTAGTGAGAAACTTTTGTGCAAGATCCTCCCAATTGGTGATAGATCCTGCTGGCAGAGAGTGTAACCAGCACTTAGCCTTGTCCCTTAGAGAGAATGGGAACATGCGTAGCTTGATAGCATCTTCAGTTACATTATTGAATTTGAAAGTATCGCAGATCTCAATGAAATCCCTGATGTGCATGTTGGGGTCTTCAGTAGGAGAACCCCCAAACTGAATTGAGTTCTGTATCATCTGAATCGTGCTTAACTTGATCTCAAAAGTGTTAGCCCTGATGGCTGGTCCGATGATGCTTGACTGAATGTCATTAATCTTAGACTGAGAATAGTCCATCAAATTCTTCAGATTTTTTGCTTGATCTCCCATCGCTACTACAACTGGTTCTTCGACTTTCTATTCTTCTTATACCTTCTTTTCTTCCTCAAAAACTTCCTTTTGAACTACCACAACTTCTTCATCGGCTTTATCCAGTGTTCTCTTATGAGTACGCGAACGCGTATGCATACACCCTCGCTAGAGTACCTGAAATAAGACAAGGAAACAGATAAGTAACAATGTACGAGTCAATGAACTTTAACGACCACTGATGGAAAACACATAAACTATCAATTAACACTGCAATCCACGGCAGCGGCGCCAAAAACTTATCAGTCGCTAAACACGCGCTAATAATACATGCAAGTATACGAGTTCGCAAGTAGTATAGAATCTTTTCTAGTTCATTCCCACAGAGACTGTATTGGTTAACTAATTAATTCATGCACTTAAGCAACAATGTATGGTTTTTATTCAATGCTAAGACGATAACTAATTGAGGTTATTTATAACAAAGAATTAACTAATAATTATAACTACGAGAATAAGATTGATTGAATTAATAATTATGACAAACATGGGATTCTAACTTCATTAAATACTTCATTCAATAGCCTTATTGATCTTAACCTTAGCATGCAATGGTGATGACACTAATAAGATAATACGAAACTGATAAACGCCAACTTTCGTTGCGCGAGTACCATACTACCAGACATACATAAAAGAGATAGAAGCTGAATAGACACCAATTATATTGAGACCCTATATGTCTATAGAATTTGACAACACAACAGTTTAAGCACAAGTTATCTATCTTGATTATATAGGGCAAGTAAGATGGTTAAAATTACCTACGAATCATGCATAACAAATACATGAACCTATGCTAGCATGACAAGTTCTAAATCCTTAAATTCACTTTCGCTTCATTAAGAATTAACACACTATCTTATAAGTTTGCGACACTCATAAGACGAATACGCATAACCAATACTAGGATATCATACAATCACCACATACTAAGACATCAATCAATTTAACTAAAGAAATCCATAAATAAATCTGCTAGAACCCCACGATAACGACTAGCCCATAATTGGAGTCATCATCAATGTGGGTTCCGATGAAAGCATGGTATATAAAACGTAGTCTTTATAACAAATAAATAAAACAAAGTACAAACAAGAGTATAGATTCAACAAAACAAGAAATGAGCATCCAAGATTACAACTCAAAACAAAGATTCACAAGAATAAACTAGATCGTCTTCGCCTTTGTTGAATTGTGCTATAGGTCTCTTGTCGTCTTCTCCTTATGCTCTGGTAAGTCTCCTTATTAAAAAATGATCTTGAGTTATCAATATATAGCAGTTCAATCAGCCCAGGAGTCCAGAAAAGAGAATTACAATAGAATCAGGATTTTATTATCCCGACACGGCGCGGCCGCGCGCTTCATCAGCGCGGGTGCGCTGGCTTCCTGTACTTCGGCGCGAGCACGCGCTTCATCAGCGCGGGCGCGCGCTTCATCAGCGCGGGCGCGCTTGCCTTCTGCCAAAATTGACTTCTTCCATTTTTTCTTACAGATTCGAGCCGGTCTTCGTGAGCTTTTATTCCAACACCACCTAGACAATATATTAGCACCAAAATAATGCTAATTCACCTGATTACCTAGATAATGCCTGAAATGCAAAAACATTAGAAAACATGTTAAAACACTTAACAACTTGAGTACAAATGCACTAATACAAAGCTTATTAGAGCATTATAAAGTGTCATAAATGCCACTCAACACTCCACTTCACTGAAATTTACTTCACAAGCTTTAAACAAAGGTGCATTTACCCTTTTCAGCATCACATGAACATCTTGGTTCATAATTTTGTTTTTCTTTGTGTACTTCATTTTCTTATGAGTGTTCAAAGCCTCATAGTCCAAACCAATAGCTATGTTTGTACATAGTTTGTTTTTCTCATGATACTGCTCAATCAACTAAGATGCATTATTGAATGACATGAGCTTCAAATCATTTTTCTCAATTCTTTCTCTCAAAACTACCACTACTTCTCCAGCACACTTAAGCTTGTTCTTCAGGTACTCATTTTCTTGCTTGACTGTTTCAAGACCCACAAGCTACAGTTCTAGCTCCTATTTCTCAATCTCAAGCTTTTCATTAATTTTTGACAGCCTACTCACTTCCTCAATAGCTGCCATCATGCTTGTGTGGATATGAAATATATTTACACTCATTTTCTCAACAGTTTCTTTATACTTAGTGGAATTTAAATCAATTGTAGTTATAATAGGTACCTCTGATTTGGATGCAGATGATTCTCCTTGCTCTAGAGCCATGAGGGTATAATTCCCATATTCGTCACAATCATCCTCATCATCTGTATCATCCCAACTTTTGCCTTCTGCAATATAAGCCTTTCCCTATTACTTTCTCAAGAGTGCTTCATACTTTGCTTCTAATTCCAAATAAGCCTTCTTTTTCTTCACCTTCTCTGGCTTTTTGCACTCTATGGCATCACTAAGCTTCATCATTATGTCACACCCCAACTTAAACATCAAACTAAATATAACTATCACAACAATAAATAAACATACCCCAATCCAAGATCTTACAGTTTAGGGTTTGGAACAGCCCAACACTACCATCTATTACAACTGATTTAAATACCGAGTCCTCACACAAACTACTATCACTTATTCTACCTGAGCTCGAACATAAGCATCAGCATCACAGGTCTTACGGGTAGTCTGCTTGAATCTAACCATAGCTGCTAGCTGAAATATCATGGTAAAGCAAGGAGTGAGCCAAATGCTCAAGAAGTGCCAAACAATACGATACAAATCATAAATCGAGATATATATTAAAGAATGTCAATGGGAAGACATAACCAGTGATAACGAGAGATAAAACTTTGGGTGATGGCATCATTCTGTTTGTATCAAAATAATTTCAAAATCATATCTTAATCAAAATCATTTTATGACGCTACGGATTACAGCCGGTGATCAGCCGCGAAGTAATCCCGAACCTCGTTGGGTTCTAAAACATTAATGGGAATCCCTAGGCAACTTTTAAGCCTAATATAAGTCTGGAAAGGACTCGCGTCTCAGTCCAGATCCACTATTCAAAGAAAACATTTATCCCCCTTTGGGACTGAAAACCCACATTTTATTTATTTCAAAAATTGATGCCGATTTATAACAAAATCTCTTTTACAGTAAACATTTTTTTTTATCAAGGGATTATAGATCAACTCGAAACACGGGAAATATGGTACTAAATCTCAGGGCCATGATTCATAAAACTATACTTTATTAAAGTAACTGAATGGTTTTCATATATCAAAGATTAGACAAGGGGATTTAGTGAGGCTATTGGATATTATAAAGGGTAATGCCAAATTGGGCTTAAACCAATGGTTTCTCATCAAGGTTCAAGTGCTGGATCATTAAGAAGATAAGCTTCATGAATACTAAGGGTGTTAAGGTATGCAGAAATGATCTTTAACTCAGGATATATCAGAATTGTCAAGCTTCAGGATAAGAAAGAGGAGTATCAATCAATGAGGAATCACTTTGATAAGTATCTAGCTTTTAGGGTTCAAGGTAATGTTCTATAGGGGTTCAAGTATCAGGATGAGATATCAATACTTAGGAATCATCAGCATGTAAATCAAGAGAATCAATCAAGAGTTATAATTACCCTTTCTTTTATCCTGGCATTCGAATTACTTTAATATACTATCATGATAAGACCACTTTGAAATACGTACTCGAGGGTTCATGAAATTTTTATATAATTCAAAGATAAACATAAGATATGCTTGATTTAATATATCAAATGACACAGGATAGTTGCGGCAATGTATGAACTATTAGCAGTAAATATGAAGGACAAGTTGAATCACTTGCCTTGAGAAAGGCTGGTCTAGTCTGACTAATAGGAGCAACAACTGGAGCTTCACTCGACCTTTATGGCAAGTTTTCCCTCGTCTCGAGATCCTACATAAATAATAATAATCCTCATTATAATATACTCTCACCAACTTAACCTATTTACAACCCGAATTTAAACACGGATGGCACTTACGCCTATATGCACTTAATTTATATTCACCTTTAATTTATAGTTGCACACACATAGCCACATAATCACATATCATATATTAATACCAAATAACACCATATACACCATAATGTAACACTAGGCTTGGATGATCTCGATCCCCCAACTTAAGTCATTGTCGCTAAACTAGACAAAGTCTTCTAATTTTGGCTTCCTCACTCGATGTGCCTTTACTAAACTATCCAAGAGCTATTGACCCTCACTTTTGCCTTTTATTCTACTGACCTTATACTATCTTACAACTATGGTGGTCAGCCTAAATCTCACTCCTAAGTATTCTAAAACTATGTGCTAAGTGAAAGTGTTCACTGGTGCAAATTTCAGAATGACAACTATGGTTTCTTGAGTGCATTTGACACCCTTAAACTATAGGTTTTCCTTTAAAATTCTTACACAAGACTCTCCTGACCTAAGGGCATCTCCCAAACTTGATGTGGCTCAAGGGCCTGGCTTGGGCCTTCTTGGGCCTAAGCTCAAAGTCCATGGTTCCCCTGTTTTCCTGGGCAGAAAATACCCTAACTTGAATTAACTTGTGACACATGGTTCTAACTCATATCCTATGAAATATGGTTGGAAAAACTTCTCTGACACTCCCTCTAACTAAGTCCCAACAGTGCCTAATGAGGGCCTACCCATGACATGGTCAAATCTGCCTATTTCTAAGTTGCAACAAAACTGTCCCCTGCTGGACAGATTTTTTATTCTACTTGTGCACCTAACCAAATGACATGCAAACCTCCAACCAACACCTAAAACCTTTTATATACTCCCAATACTAACTTATGGTGGCTTGGGCCTTAAAGTGCACATCAATGACATGGTCAAAACTCACTCTAAACCTCAGGGTACTAAACTGATTTTCTGCAGAAACTATAACTCTCCTTCCTCCAAGGTTTTGACTAGACAAACTCAACCACCAACAACCCAATACCCAACCCAAGACTTAAACATGGTGATCTACTGAACTAACTCCCTTAAACTCAAAATAATCTTGGTGGAGATCATCCTTACCTAAGGTGCAATCATGGCAAAATAAAAGAAACCACATTTCACAACTCACAAATCATCAAGTTTTTGAAACAACAAGTTATGCATTTTATAAAAGATATACACGACTTATTACCATGCATCAAGAAGCATTAATCAATATTATCACATTATTCCTACTGAAATTAAAGCTTACTAATAAAATCTTTCCAAATGATCAAAATCTTATAACATTCTAAATGAAATCCACATGCATGCATGCCTTTGAGTTTTGTAAACCAAAACAACATATTTTCTAAATATGTTTTACCAAGAAATTTACATGCAAGCCTAACATGAGCTAAATCTAGATGATCACTTAGCATGCAAGGAGTTTCATCAAATTTTTACTAAAAAATTCAAGCCATTATCACATAAACATGCAAAAATTGAACAAAGCAACAAGAATGGTCTCAAGAACCATTCATTCGGCTCCCCTATGGTCATGGCCGAATGAAATGGAAGGGAATGGCCATTTAACATCAAGAGTTTTCTTCTCAAGACTTGGCACTTCACCATTCCTTGTAGTCCTCTCAAAAACAACCTTAAACTCACAAGAATCAAGGTTATACTTTGAGTTTCAACTAAAACCTTAACATGCAACCTTAAAACTTAAACTTCCTACTCAAAACTCTTTAAAATATAAGTGATCATGGCATGTGAAGTAACATTTACTTGTTGTAGAAGGTGGAACTTGATTGAGAAAGAAAGAAAATGGGGAGGGGGTTGATCTCGGCAAAACCCGAGAGTGAGGGGGGAGAAAACCGAGAGTGAGAGAGAGGAGGGAGGGAATAAAGAGTGTGGTGGTGAGTGATGTGTGAAATGATCATGTCTTTACTTGTTTTATGGTTTTTGTTTTGACAAATGTGAGTGGAAATAGGAATTGACATGACCACCCTTCCACTTAAACTTGGATCATTTTGCATGCAAGGGTAAAGGAGGAATTTGGCTAGAAAATAGGAGTTAGTGGGGTGGTAATTGTCTCTTTAGCCCTTTTGGATTGAATAGAAAGGATTTGCATGCAAGGATAACTATGTAATTTGCTAATTATAATAATTAACATTGATAAAGATTTATTTTTATAAAATAAAACACAAGTTCAAAAATTATAAAATTTATACCATAAAATAACTTGGATTTTTAGAAATTTTATAAAACTACTTTTGAATTTTGTGAACAAATAACTTTTAAAAAGATATTTATTCAAGGTTTAAAAATATTCCTTATAAATCAAAAATGAAAGAAATAAATAAATTTTTTGCTTTGAAAATTCATATACCACATAATGAAAATTTAAGACGCAGAAATTCTCATTCACACAAGCATACAATAGTTGAATATATTGGCATTCGGCTTTATAATTACACCAAATTTACAATTAATATTACACAGAAATGCCGGGTGTAACATCCTCTCCCCCTTAAGGGATTCTGTCCCTAGAATCTAAGAGAACAGATGAGGATACCGGGAACGCATATCAGAATCTAACTCCCAAGTCGATTCTTCAACCTTAGGGTTCCTCCAAAGTACTTTTACTAACTTTACTGACTTATTTCTAAGACTCTTCTCTTGCCAGTCGAGTATTTTGACCGGTTGCTCCACAAATGACAGGTCTGCCTGAATTTCTACTGGTTCATATTCTATTATATGGCTAGCGTCAGGGTTGTACTTCTTAAGCAATGACACATGGAACACATTATGCACGTGCTGATACTGAGGTGGTAAGGCCAACTCGTAGGCCACCTTCCCTACTTGACTCAAAATTTCAAAAGGACCTATATATCTAGGTGCTAACTTCCCTTTCTTGCCAAATCTAGACAACCCTTTTCTAGGTGACACCTTCAACAAAACAGCTTCGCCAATTTGGAATTGAACATCCTTACGTGCCGGATCCGTATACTTCCTCTGTCTATCTTGAGCAGCAAGTAGCCTTTTCTGAATTAACTTGACTGAGTCATGCAATTGTTGTACCAATTCTGAGCCGAGAATCCTTCCTTCTCCTACTTCATCCCAACTTGTTGGTGATCTACATTTTCGCCCGTACAAAGCTTCGTATGGTGGCATGCCGATACTGGAATGATAACTATTGTTGTAAGAGAATTCAATTAACGACAAGTTGTCATCCCAACTTCCTGCAAAATTGATTGCACAACTGCGTAACATGTCTTCGATTGTTTGAATTATCCTTTCGCTTTGTCCATCAGTCTGCGGGTGGTACACCGTGCTCATATTCAATTTCGTGCCAAGACATTCTTGAAATTGCTTCCAAAATCTCGAGTTAAATCGGGGATCTCTGTCTGAAACTATTGATACAGGTACTCCATGCCTTTGTACGATTTCGCGCACAAACAGATGAACCAATTTGTCTAATGACGACTTCTCGTTAATTGGAAGGAAATGCGTTAACTTTGTAAGACGGTCAACTATAACCCATATAGCGTCATGCCCGGATTTCGTTCGCGGTAGTCCTACTATAAAGTCCATAGCGATATTTTCCCATTTCCATTCTGGAATCTTTAGGGGCTGAATTAATCCGCTTGGTCGTTGATGTTCTGCCTTCACTTTCTGACAAGTATAACACTTCACAACCCATTCCGCTACGTCTCGCTTCATATTTGGCCACCAAAAGTTTTTCTTTAAGTCCCGATACATCTTGGTACTTCCCGGGTGGATTGAAAATTTCAAATTGTGGGCTTCGTGTAGGATCTCATTCTTTATTTCAGGTACATGAGGAATCCATATTCTGGAAGAAAACCTTAGTATCCCTTGCTCATCCCTTTGAGTATTAATCTCTTCTCTAGATAACTGATTCTTCTCTGTCTCCATTACTTCTTCTTGACATTTCTTTATCTTTTCCACTAGTGTTGGCTGAAAAGTCACTGCACAACAAACTTCTTCAACTTTTCCACAATCACAAAGTTCTAGTTCAAATCTCTTGATTTCTTCAAATAATTCCTTTGATGTTGTCATCATATTCAGTCTCTCCTTCCTACTTAGAGCATCGGCCATAACATTCGCCTTTCCAGGATGGTAATTTATCGAACAGTCATAGTCCTTGATCAATTCCAGCCATCTCCTCTGCCTCATATTGAGCTCCTTCTGAGTGAAAATGTACTTTAAACTCTTGTGATCCGTGTAGATTTCACACTTTTCTCCGTAGAGGTAATGTCTCCAAATCTTTAGTGCGAACACTATGGCGGCTAGTTCCAAGTCATGCGTCGGGTACTTCAACTCATGCGGTTTCAACTGTCTTGACGCATACACGATCACCTTACTGTGTTGCATTAACACACAACCCAATCCCTTATGTGAAGCGTCGCTGAATATCACAAAGTTTCCTTGATCATCTGGAAGTACTAACACCGGAGCTGTTACCAATCTCTGCTTCAACTCTTGAAAGCTATCCTCACATTCTGCATTCCATTCAAACTTTTGATTCTTTCTGGTTAAATTGGTCAATGGCGTGGCAACTTTTGAAAAATCCTTGACGAACCTTCTATAGTATCCTGCCAACCCTAGAAAACTTCGCACTTCCATAGGAGTCTTTGGCCTCTCCCAGCTCATAACTGCCTCAATCTTTTCGGGATCCACTTTAACTCCTTCATTCCAATGACATGCCCCAAAAATTGAACTTCCTTTAACCAAAACTCACATTTGGTAAACTTGCGTTACAACTTCTCTTGACGGAGTATCTCCAATACTATCCAGAGGTGCTGTTTATGTTCTTCTTCCGACTTAGAATAAATAAGGATGTCATCAATGAACACCACGACAAACTTGTCCAAATACTTCTTAAATACTCGATTCATCAAATCCATAAATGCGGCCGGGGCGTTCGTCAATCCAAACGGCATTACTAGGAATTCATAATGCCCATATCTGGTCCTAAATGTTGTCTTGGGAATATCTTCTTCTTTGATCTTTAATTGATGGTATCCCGATCTCAAGTCAATCTTTGAAAAGCACTTTGCTCCCTTCAGTTGATCAAAAAGGTCATCTATTCTTGGTAGCGGGTAGCGGTTCTTGATCGTTACCTTATTCAACTCTCGATAATATATGCATAGTCGCATACTCCCATCTTTCTTCTTGACAAACAGAACAGGTGCTCCCCATGGCGACGTACTTGGCCGTATTACTCCTTTATCTAACAATTCTTGTAGCTGGCTCACCAACTCTTTCATTTCTGCTGGTGCCATCCTATATGGGGCCTTTGAAACTGGTTCCGTGCCTGGAGCAAGGTTGATCTCGAACTCGATTTGTCGATCTGGTGGTAAGCCTGGTAGTTCACCGAGAAACACATCTGGGAACTCGTTAACTACAGGGATATCTTCTATGTTGGGGTTGCCCTTTTCTGAATCCACTACATACGCTAGGAATGACTCACAACCATTTCTAAGTAGCTTCTTTGCCTGAACGATTGTGATAAATAGTTGTTCTTTCCTCTGCCCCTTAAGTACTACCTTCTCTCCACTCTTCGCCCTTAAATACACTTTCTTGGTCTTACAATTAATCTGAGCGTTATTTTCTCCTAACCAATCCATGCCTAAAATTATATCAAACTCTCCCAACTTGAAGAGTATCAAGTCGGCTGAGAACTTATACCCCGAAATATCAATCTCACACTTCGGACAGAATTGATTTACAGGAATCTTCTCTTGGTTCGCAATTACCACATTTACTACCTCACTCATAATCATTTTATCACATTGAAGCTTATCAACAAAAGATTCTGATATGAAAGATCTTGTTGCTCCCGAATCAATCAATACTTTAGCTTTGACATTATTGAGTAAAAGTGTACCTGCTATCACCTCAGAATTCTGAATAGCATCCTTCATCTTCAGATCAAATGTCCTTGCTGTTGCTTGCGGAGTTGGTGTAGGTGGTGGAGGTAATGCCAATACCTCAGCTGGCACGCTTGCGCTGGTACTTGCCACGTTCATTAGAGCTTTGACTGGTCCGATTGCCTTACACTCCCTAGCCATGTGTCCAGTCTTCCCACACTTGTAGCACGTAACTCCTGGCTTCGGCATCTTGCACTCATTCGCCAAATGTCCCTTCTGATTGCACCTATAGCATGTCATACTCAACTTATTACACACTCTGGGGTGCCTTCTTCCACAGTGCTTGCATTCGGGTCTCTGGAACCTGTTTTCTCCAACTTGCCCTTGGCTTGCCTGGATGTTCCCCTTTGATTCTTGCCTTTTTCCCAAATTTCCCTTCTTTTGAAAATTTCCGCCCTTATGGAATCCGATCCTCTTTACATTCCGATCTTATGAACTTCTCGCTTCAGACTTTTCTCCATAAAATGGAACCTTCCTCTTCTTGTTATCCCTTTCCTTCCTTGACTGTGTCCCATTATTTTCAATCAGAGCAGCTTTCTATACTACTCCCGCATAAGTTTCAAGCTCAAACATAGACACTCTATCTCTTATCCAAGGCTCCAATCCTTGCTGAAATTTCTTCACTTTTTCCTCCTCGGTACTGGTATACTTTGTCACAAACCTTGACAACTCAGTGAACTTCTTCTCATACTCCAGTACAGTTATGTTCCCTTGCTTCAGCTCCAAAAATTTAAGCTCCATCTGATTCTGCATGTACTTAGGGTAATACTTGTCCAGAAATAACTTCTTAAATCTCTCCCAAGAAACCTGTTGAGTTGCTTCCATAGCTTTTACTGATTCCCACCAATAGATGACTTCGCCCTTCAAGAAGTAAGTAGCATACGACATCTTCTGATCGTCTCCTAACTGTACCAACTCAAAAGCCCTTTCCATCTCCTTGATCCATGTGTTAGCTATTATTGGATCAGTGGTATCATGAAATGCAGGTGGATTCACATTCTGAAAAGCCTTGAAAGTGACAACTTGTCTAGGTGGTACTGGTGGTTCAGGTGGTTGGTGTGGTTCATGGTTATCTTGGTTTTCAATTCGCTGTTGAAGAGTTAGTTGTTGTTGGGCTATAACATTGGTTTGCTGTTGCAAGGTTTCCAGTAGTCGTAGAATATTTGGGTCTATGGTGGATGTGGTTGTTGGGTTCTTCTTTTTGGGAGGCATGATCCTGAAATAGGAGTTATGTCAAAACAGATACGAATAATAAAATAATTTGAGGGTATCGCATGGCATTCTTATTTACATATGAGGTCAGGTTTCAAATTAAGCAGATATGATGATGCATATAAAAGCGTATAATAACAGTTGAGAGCAATTGGAACAATAGAGCATGATTATTGAAATTTAAAGGTCACAATACATGGGATTAGAACAAAGTCTGATTCTAGGATCAACAGGCTTATTTAAAGGAAATAACGGAAACAATTGGGAAATTCTACGGAGTCTGATAGTACAACAACATGAAAGGTAAATGGAAAGAACTAAGGCTCCACTCCATCTGAATGGGGCTTGGTAGTCTTTTCCTCTCGAAGCGTCTTCACAATGCTTTGGAGCTCATCCGCCACCATCTGAATGACATACTGGCTGGTACGGTCCCGGTGCGCTGGCATCTCCTCAAGCTTAGTGTTGATGTACTGAACCAAGGTATCAAGTCTCACAGTCATCTGCTCCTTGGGCTTCCCTTCGTAGTTTCGGCTGTCCGGGTACACGTTCTTCAGTCGGTATATCAATCGGTCGTACTTTCCCTGAAGCATATCAAACTCGCGCCTCAACTCAGCATACACGGTGAAAGCAATAGTGTCGTCCGAACCAGAGGATGATGAGGAATGCGCCCTTTGCTGACAAACCAATAAGAGGAGTATTAATAATAAGCTTACTTAACCTACTCTCTCGCATATTATCTATAACCTACACATATACCCTTTAACCTATTTGGGCTGTCCAGCGACTCTAAACCGTAGCTCTGATACCAAAACCTGTCAGACCCCAACTTAAACAGCAAATTAAAATAACTATCACAACAATAAATAAACATACCCAAATCCAAGATCTTACAGTTTAGGGTTTAGAACAGCCCAACACTACCATCTATTACAACTGATTTAAATACCAAGTCCTCACACAAACTACTATCACTTATTCTACCTGAGCTCGAACATAAACATCAGCATCACAGGTCTTACGGGCAGTCTGCTTGAATCTAACCATAGCTGCTAGCTGAAATATCAGGGTAAAGCAAGGAGTGAGCCAAATGCTCAACAAGTTCTAAACAATACGATACAAATCATAAATCGAGATATATATTAAAGAATGTCAATGGGAAGACATAACCAGTGATAACGAGAGATAAAACTTTGGGTGATGGCATCATTCTGTTTGTATCAAAACAATTTCAAAATCATATCTTAATCAAAATCATTTTATGACGCTACGGATTACAGTCGGTGATCAGCCGCGAAGTAATCCCGAACCTCGCTGGGTTCTATAACATTAATGGGAATCCCTAGGCAACTTTTAAGCCTAATATAAGTGTGAAAAGGACTCGCGTCTCAGTCCAGATCCACTATTCAAAGAAAACATTTACTCCCCTTTGGGACTGAAAACCCACATTTTATTTATTTCAAAAAATGATGCTGATTTATAACAAAATCTCTTTTACAGTAAACATTTTTTTCTTTTTTTTGTCAAGGGATTATAGATCAACTCGAAACACGGGAAATATGGTACTAAATCTCAGGGCCATGATTCACAAAACTATACTTTATTAAAGTAACTGAATGGTTTTCATATATCAAAGATTAGACAAGGGGATTTAGTGAGGCTATTGGATATTATAAAGGGTAATGCCAAATTGGGCTTAAAGCAATGGTTTCTCATCAAGGTTCAAGTGCTGGATCATTAAGAAGATAAGCTTCATGAATACTAAGGGTGTTAAGGTATGCAGAAATGATCTTTAACTCAGGATATATCAGAATTGTCAAGTTTCAGGATAAGAAAAAGGAGTATCAATTAATGAGGAATCACTTTGATAAGTATCTGGCTTTTAGGGTTCAAGGTAATGTTCAATAGGGGTTCAAGTATCAGGATGAGATATCAATACTTAGGAATCATCAGCATGTAAATCAAGAGAATCGATCAAGAGTTATAATTACCCTTTCTTTTATCCTGGCATTCGAATTACTTTAATATACTATCATGATAAGACCACTTTGTAATACGTACTCGAGGGTTCATGACTTTTTATATAATTCAAAGATAAACATAAGATACGCTTGATTTAATATATCAAATGACACAGGATAGTTGCGACAATGTATGAACTATTAGCAGTAAATATGAAGGACAAGTTGAGTCACTTGCCTTGAGAAAGGCTGGTCTGGTTTGACTGGTAGGAGCAACAACTGGAGCTTCACTCGACCTTTATGGCAAGTTTTCCCTCGTCTAGAGATCCTACATAAATAATAATAATCCTCATTATAATATACTCTCACAAACTTAACCTATTTACAACCCGAATTTAAACATGGATGACACTTAGGCCTATATGCACTTAATTTATATTCACCTTTAATTTATAGTTGCACACACATAGCCACATAATCACATATCATATATTAATACTAAATAACACCATATACACCATAATGCAACACTAGGCTTGGATGATATCGATCCCCCAACTTAAGTCACTTGGTCGCTAAACTAGACAAAGTCTTCTAATTTTGGCTTCCTAACTCGATGTGCCTTTACTAAACTATCCAAGACCTATTGACCCTCACTTGTGCCTTTTATTCTACTGACCTTATGTAACACCCCCAAATCCGGGGTCAAGATTTGGTGTCACTAAACAATCTTTACATAAAATAAAGAAATAAATAAGTAACCCCTTGAATCCAGATCGTTTACAGGTTATGGTATGAAACAAGAATCTAACCTACTACAACTTACAATAACTAAAATACAAATGAGAATACCTTTGAACTAATGCTCTTGTCACAATCTTCTAACACCTTCAATCTTTCGCAGCGGAAATTTTTCTAACTCCTGTTGTCTATCGAAGCTATTCATTTTTATCCTTATCTGTTTCTGGTAGAAATAAGAATTTGCGAAGCAAGAGTGAGCCAAAAATGTCTAGCAAGTATATATTTTGAGTTTCAAACATTAACATCAAAGAAAACTTCCGGACAAAATCTCTGAAATATTTTTGGAAGAGCGAGACAGGAAATCATTTAAAGGATATACTTTATCAACTTAAAGTCAATTTGATTTGCATTGCTATAAATCACATAGGGAATAACGACATTTTTGTAAGAGCTTCCGAGATCGCGTGTTTTCAAAATAGTTTCTGGTAACACTTCATACTTGAGCAACGAATGCAATAACTATTCATAAAACGACGTTCAAGAAATCCCTAACTATTCAGTATCCATCATTATTGACTAAGTTTCCATAGACTTAGCCTGCTAAACCAGCCTGATAAAGACGGGTTGAATAATTAAGAAGATCTCAATTCATTCAAGATTCTAACTATTACTGAGCAACTAATGCTACAACAACAATCTGAACCTCGAATTTATTTAGAAACATTGTAATTTCCCGAAACTGAGTGCTAAGAAAGAATAACTTTAATCCATAATCACATTTTATTTCAAGAAGGAATGCCATTAATGGCGATCAATAACAAATTAGATTGGACACTAGTTCACACTTACATCCTGCTGATCAGTCAGAATACAGTGCAGATCTATACCTACCCGTATAGATCCAGTCGGGTCCCCAGGCACTACGGCCCATCTCAAGGCACCGATTATGTTTCGGTCCTTAGGATTAAGTAAAACTTAATCCCCAAAGTATCACTATCCAGCCCATAGAGTGTTTTGATGTCAAACCATTTTGAAGTCAAAACTTCCCGATTCAGGGTTCGCAAATAACCTGAAAGAATGGGTATTTGCTCAAGAGAACAATCGAGTTATAGGAACAATAATGAAAAGAACTGGCATCATAAGAGTAATTGCAGCGAAATATAAAACAGTTAACTTTTCTGAACTTAGAATAGGAGCGAATAAATATTTACAGTATTTAAGGAGAAAGGTTAAGAATACTTGCAGTACTTAAAAGAAAATCACGAATACTTGCCTCACTTGATAATCATCTGATCTTTAACTAGCTGCCGTACCACTTAGTCCTGTTGCATTTGTATTTCCCTTGACAGGCTTCTTGACCTTTTTTATCATCTACCTTCTTAGGTTTATCTTTACTCTGAATCCACTCGTTTCATTACTACACGCAATCAGGCTTTACTTCTATAATTTCTATCTGGCTTTGAGCGTCTCCCACTATGTGCATCTATCATAAAGAATGCTATTCAATGAACTGACAATATATAATTGAGTAGTCTATACACTTATCCCTATCGTCTACCCGCCCAATAATAATATATATATGAATCACATCTCATTCAAATAACGTTTAAAAGACACGCTGATTCATTATCCACATAACACGTACACATATGACATGTAATCATATAATTCACATAACACATAATCACGTAATTCATGTAGCACATAAGTTGAATCGACAAAAGATAGGTCTCGATATGTTTTGAATTGAAATCAGGTCAAAAAGAATATTTTATCGATCCATTATTGACTCAGAATGATCCATAAAACAAACGTCATTTAGATACGAAGGAATTTAGGTCTCAAACGCATTTTTAATAGGAGCAAAATATTTTTCTGAGTCTAGAGGCGTTCGTTTCGTATTAAACGGACGAACGGTTGATTTATTATGAATTTTTAAACATTTTTCGGAATTAAAACGGTGTACGAATTATTTTATAATTAAATAATAGGGATCAAATACCCTAATCTAACTTTAAAATAATTTTATAATAATTTTCGAGTCTTGAAAATAATTTAAATAATATTTTAAAGCTCGAAACTATTTTTCAGAATTTTAAATCAAAATAAATAATTAAATCTAATTATTAAATCAATTAAGATTATTTAATAATTAATTAAATGAATTAACCAATTAATAATTAAATTAATTGATTAATTAAATAATTTATTATCACTTAAAATTAATTAATTAAATAAGTAGGATTTAAATTCGAATTAAAATTAATTTTTAGAATAAAGATAATGATTTTAGAATTAAAATAGGATTTTTGGAATTATTAATAAAAGGAATTCTACAGAAACAGTTTTACAGCTTTATTACTCGTTCCAACAGATCAAACGGCGGTCTTCGTGGGGAAGGTGGCCGGAACACGGCCACCGGAAATTTTGTAAATTCCTGAATCCGGCACCGCCGGCGGACCTCAGGCCAGCCTCATCCGGCCACAAAACACCACGGTTTTACGTGGTTTCCGACTCAATCACCTCCTAATTTCTCCTAACAACTCGGATATGGCAATAACAACAACAAACAATCAACCCCGCCCATTCTCCGATCAAAACCGAAGCTTCATTCAAGCTTCTCCGGCGAATTTCCGATTTGGGCAAAAACTGAACAAAACTTATCGATATATACACGAAATCAAAGCTTATAACCATACAAAGCTAACCCAAGAATCACAACAATCAAACAATCAAGAACGAGTTCAGAAAAACAATTTAAAATTTCACACAAACCCATGAACTCGGTTTCACTACTCTTGGGGTTATAATCGGCAATTATATATACCAATCGATTCTAAATTCAATCATAAAGCTCATCCAAACATCAAAATTATCAAACTGTTCATAGATTAAAAACCCCCAATTCGGATCAAGAACCCTAAAATTACAAATTACTAATCGTTTGAATGATTTGATGGCATAAACAGGAAGAGCATGAAAATCTGAACATTTTGGTTACTCATACATTGAATTCTGAAGTCTGCATCACCCTCAAATTTGGGTTTGATTTACTGAACTCTTCAAGAACACCAAGAACACATATTCAAAGAATTTTTAGAGAACCAAACCTTAATTTCTACATGATACTGAGCTCTATTTTTGAAGTATAATATACCAAATTGACCAGAAAAATATTATCTACACGATCGAAGCATCAAATCACATCAACAGCATCAAGAACAAATTTTCATATTTTAATTATCAAATAATTCGAATATAATTAAATAAATAAGAAAATTACCATGATTCTTGGGCAAAAACTGATGATTAATTTAGAAAGAAGATTTCGAGAGCTTCGATTTGATATATTACATGCCCAAATCGGAGTTCGATAACGTCTTCGTTCGTGTGTTTGATTCTCGGGAACGTATCGGTTTTCTAGGGTTTTCTCTGTATTTACGGTATTTTTACTGGTTGTAAATGAATAAACGAATAAAATGAAATAAGAAATATGCTATTTATATTTACGGAATATTGGTTCGTTCTGGATCGTTTTGGATCGTTAAATTAGTTGCTTAGCCGCTAAGTAACTGCAATAACGATCCGATTTGATAACAGTTTTGGATAATTATCCCAACCGGGCTTTTTATAAAACACTATATACAAAAATAATGTTATAATATCTCATCTTTTGAAAATACGGGTTTCGTTGATTTACCGAAATGATTGTCGTATCGAAAATCTTGCGCCGGGCCGCGCACGGGTCAAACCGTAATCCGGATCGAAAAAGTCAAAACACGGAAATTGTCCGAAATTACCAGATTAGGTTAGGAAGGAGTTTTCGGAAGAGTTTCGGGTTGTAAAAACGTAAAAACGGTTGAAGTCGGATGATTCCCGGCTTTTTAAAATAATTTTGTAATTATTCAGAAAATAATTAATAATTTCATAAATCATTATAAAATCATATAACATTTCTATAAATCACCAGAAAATTACCTCAATTATCTATATTTTATTCTGGATATATTAAAGTTAACATACTCACATTTTATTACATACAAACATCCAGATATTATTATCAAACATCAAATAATTCACCAAAAATTCATATAATATTCACATAATAATCATATATTGATACAAATAATTACACGATATTTCCCGGATGTTACACCTTATACTATCTTACAACTATGGTGGTCAGCCTATATCTCACTCCTAAGTGTTCTAAAACTATGTGCTAAGTGAAAGTGTTCACTAGTGCAAATTTCAGAATGACAACTATGGTTTCTTGAGTGCATTTGACACCCTTAAACTATAGGTTTTCCTTTAAAATTCTTACACAAGACTCTCCTGACCTAAGGACATCTCCCAAACTTGATGTGGCTCAAGGGCCTGGCTTGGGCCTTCTTGGACCTAAGCTCAAAGTCCATGGTTCCCCTGTTTTCCTGGGCAGAAAACACACTAACTTGAATTAACTTGTGACACATGGTTCTAACTCATATCCTATGAACTATGGTTGGAAAAACTTCTCTGACACTCCCTCTAACTAAGGCCAATAGGGCCTAATGAGGGCCTACCCATGACATGGTCAAATCTCCCTATTTCTAAGTTGCAACAAAACTGTCCCCTGCTGGACAGATTTTGTTATTCTACTTGTGCACCTAACCAAATGACATGCAAACCTCCAACCAACACCTAAAACCTTTTATATACTCCCAATACTAACTTCTGGTGGCTTGGGCCTCAAAGTGCACATCAATGACATGGTCAAAACTCACTCTAAACCTCAGGGTACTAAACTGATTTTCTGCAGAAACTATAACTCTCCTTCCTCCAAGGTTTTGACTAGACAAACTCAACCACCAACAACCCAATACCCAACCCAAGACTTAAATATGGTGATCTACTGAACTAACTCCCTTAAACTCAAAATAATCTTGGTGGAGATCATCCTTACCTAAGGTGCAATCATGGCAAAACAAAAGAAACCACATTTCACAACTCACAAATCATCAAGTTTTTGAAACAACAAGTTATGCATTTTATAAAAGATATACACGACTTATTACCATGCATCAAGAAGCATTAATCAATATTATCACATTATTCCTACTGAAATTAAAGCTTACTAATAAAATCTTTCCAAATGATCAAAATCTTATAACATTCTAAATGAAATCCACATGCATGCATGCCTTTGAGTTTTGCAAACCAAAACAACATATTTTCTAAATATGTTTTACCAAGAAATTTACATGCAAGCCTAGCATGAGCTATATCTAGATGATCACTTAGCATGCAAGGAGTTTCATCAAATTTTTACTAAAAAATTCAAGCCATTATCACATAAACATGCAAAAATTGAACAAAGCAACAAGAATGGTCTCAAGAACCATTCATTCGGCTCCCCTATGGTCATGGCCGAATGAAATGGAAGGGAATGGCCATTTAACATCAAGAGTTTTCTTCTCAAGACTTGGCACTTCACCATTCCTTGTAGTCCTCTCAAAAACAACCTTAAACTCACAAGAATCAAGGTTGTACTTTGAGTTTCAACTAAAACCTTAACATGCAACCTTAAAACTTAAACTTTCTACTCAAAACTCTTTAAAATATAAGTGATCATGGCATGTGAAGTAACATTTACTTGTTGTAGAAGGTGGAACTTGATTGAGAAAGAAAGAAAATGGGGAGGGGGTTGATCTCGGCAAAACCCGAGAGTGAGGGGGGAGAAAACCGAGAGTGAGAGAGAGGAGGGAGGGAAGAAAGAGTGTGGTGGTGAGTGATGTGTGAAATGATCATGTCTTTACTTGTTTTATGGTTTTTGTTTTGACAAATGTGAGTGGAAATAGGAATTGACATGACCACCCTTCCACTTAAACTTGGATCATTTTGCATGCAAGGGTAAAGGAGGAATTTGGCTAGAAAATAGGAGTTAGTGGGGTGGTAATTGTCTCTTTAGCCCTTTTGGATTGAATAGAAAGGATTTGCATGCAAGGATAACTATGTAATTTGCTAATTATAATAATTAACATTGATAAAGATTTATTTTTATAAAATAAAACACAAGTTCAAAAATTATAAAATTTATACCATAAAATAACTTGGATTTTTAGAAATTTTATAAAACTACTTTTGAATTTTGTGAACAAATAACTTTTAAAAAGATATTTATTCAAGGTTTAAAAATATTCCTTATAAATCAAAAATGAAAGAAATAAATAATTTTTTTGCTTTGAAAATTCATATACCACATAATGAAAATTTAAGATGCAGAAATTCTCATTCACACAAGCATACAATAGTTGAATATATTGGCATTCGGCTTTATAATTACACCAAATTTACAATTAATATTACACAGAAATGCCGGGTGTAACACATTAGATTTGAGAAAATATGTCCAAGTAATCATCAACAATCACTTAACATTATCTTTCCTTTGCGATTGACAACACATTGACTGGTCTAAACAAATCCATGTACAGTAGTTGCAGTGGTTCTTCAATTGTAGATTCAAGCTTCTTTTTGAATGATTCCTTGATCTGTTTTCCTTTCTGGTAGGCATCACACAGTCCATCCTTTGAGAACTCAACTTGAGGAATGCCTCTTACAAGATCTTTCTTGACTAGTTCATTCATAGTCATGAAGTTCAGATGGGATAGTTTCTTGTACCACAATCAACTTTCATTTTGATTTGCTTTGCTGAAAAGACAAGTAATAGAATTTGCACTTGATGAGTTGAAGTCAGCTAGATACACATTTCCTTTTATCACTCTAGTGAGAACTATTTTGTTGTTCTTTTTATTTGTAATAACACAGGCTTCTGAATTGAATGTTACTGAGTTGCCCTTATCACAAAGTTGGTTGACACTCAAAAGATTATGTTTGAGTCCATCCACTAGAGAAACTTCTTCAGTGATGACATTGTTTTTAGAAATCAAGCCATATCCCACGGTATATCCTTTGCTATCATCTCCAAAAGTAATACTTGGGCCAGCTCTCTCCTTGAATTCAGTGAGCAGGGTAGAATCTCCAATCATGTGCCTTGAGCAACCACTATCCAGATACCAAAAAATCTTTCTATTTCCCTGCACACATCAAAATCAAATCAAGTTGATTTTGGTACCCAAGTTTCCTTGGGTCCTGCCTTATTAGTCTTCTCTTTAGGTATCTTAGGCTTTTCCTCATTTGACTTAGGTGATTGAGATTCAAACTTGGTCATTTGAGTACGGCTTTGAAAACTATTCATAATTATAGAATTATCATGCACATGTTGGTTAACATGAAATGGCATATTATGTGCAAACATGTTATTCCAATATGGCATGCTAAATGGCATTTGAGGCATACTGAATGCAGCATAGTAGGGATTTTGTGTAAATAGAATATTAGCAAATTGTGCATTCAAATTTTGTACAGGAATAACATTCATAGGCATTGTGGGCATGTTGGGAAATGAGGGAGGTGTAGACAAGGGTGCAGGCATAGCAGATTTGCAATTAACAGACAAATGATTAACACTACCACACTTAACACAGATTTTTCTTGGTGCATATTTATCAGGTGTGTAGTCGTTATATTTTTTAATTCGTACTTTCCCATTTTTGTTATTTTTCCTTTTGGAGTCTACCTTGACCTCAATTTTCTCCAATCTGTTACTCAGTTGCTTCATTGACAGATGCCCCGCATTAACTCTTTTATTTTCCTTGACTTGACTTGAGTCACTTGTGACAAAGTTCTTGGAAACTGATCCATATTTCTCATTGAGTTTGGATAGTTTAGCTTTGCTAATTGGTTTTCTTTCATTCGACGTATGTGGTTCTTTGTCTTTCGACGAATAATTCCTTTTATCATTCGACGGATAACTTTCATTATCCGTTGAATCCACATCCGTTGAAAGTCCTTCTTTCAAACCAGGATCCAGTTTCTCCTTGCTCTTTTTCCAGGCTTCTTCACAGAAAGATTCTATGCCTTGAACTTTAGCAATTTATGTGTGTACATCTCTTCATGACTTCCAAGCTTTGATTACCTCTTGCTCTCGTTCAAGCTGCTTTCTTAAAATTTCCTCTTCCTTTAAAGATTCAGTCAGTTCTTCATTAGCAATTCTACACTCTATTTTCAGTTTCTCAAACTCAACAAATTGAGATTCTAACACGGTATTTCTTTCATTTAAAACACATTATTTTCCTTAATTTTTATGTTTTCTTTAGTGAGGGATTTAAGAGTAACACGCAAGTGATATAATTCTGTTGAAATGTCATTTATAGCATCATTACACTCGTCTTTAGAAAGATGTGCTAGATTAGTAGTGATTACCTGATTGCTTGAAGAACTGACTTTTGATTCATCTTATTTGGCCATCAGGGCTAGGTTGACATAGCTTAGTTCCTCATCTTCATCTTCCCCATCTGCTGCCCAATCATTTTCTTGAGTCAAGAAAGCCCTTTCTTTCTTTTTAAGCAACTCAAAGTATTTCTTCTTATAGTCAATTGGCTCAAACTTCTTTTTCTCAAGATTAGGCTTTTTGCATTCATTTGCAAAATGACCACTCAAGCCACATTTGAAACACTTGAATTTTGATTTATCCACCATGTTTCTATTTGGCTTGGATGCTTCAAAATTCTTTTTGAATTTGAGCTTGGCAAACCTCCTTGACCGAAAGGCTGGATGTTCATCTATGTCTTCCATTTCATCTTGGCTTAGATTATCTTCATGCTCTGCCACTAGCCCATTTCCTTTGCCTTCACAAACCCTAGAGTTTGGTGTAGATTCCACAGCTTCAACCTTCATCTCTTTCACTCTCTCTTGTTCATCCGTCAAAGCTATAGATCCTCCCTTCTTCCTTCTTTTCTCTATCGGCTCATCTTGTTCCAACTCAAGCTCAAAAGTTTTTAGAATACCATACAGTCTCTCCAAAGTATTTTTTTGTAATTTTGAGAATTTCTAAGAGAGACAGTCATGGGCTTTCATTCTTTTGGTACAGATCTAAGGAATTTCAGGTTTGAATCCTTTATCTGATAGACTTTTCCATGCAACTTTAGTGCATTTAGTAGTTTTTGAAACCTACTAAAGATGTCACTCAAAGATTCACTGTCTTCACAATGAAAGTGCTCATACTGCTGGATTAGAAGTTGCATCTTGTTGTCTCTCACTTGCTCAAATCCATCACATATGATTTGAATTGTATCCCAAATTTCTTTAGCAGATTTACAATTGATGATATTGTCAAACATATCTCCATCAAGACCATTGAACAGAATATTCATAGCCTTTTTGTCTTTGTGCACTTGTGTTCACAATAAAACACACGTGAAAATACACATAAGCGTACGCGATCACAAGTAGTATAAGATTTAAGTCAAGTTCATTCCCACAGAGACTGGTTTAGGTTAAGTTCAGATTATGCAATTATGCAACAATGTATGATTATCGTTCACAGCTAAGACAAGTAACAAATTTGAGTTGATTAACTACTTAAGAGATTATACTAGCATACATTAACTAAGAGATTAAAAGCGAATTACTTATATGAGAATAAAACATGGGATTCTAAATTCATTAGGTACTTCATTAAAAGTTTATGTCTTTATCAATAGTATGCGATGGTGATGATAACTAATCAAATAACACGAAATTAGTATACACTACCTTTCGATATACGTATACCCTACTACTAAACATCCACAATCACGATAGAAGTTGAGTAGACACCAATTATTCTTAGACCCTATATGTCTATAAAATTTGAAAACATAACGGTTTAAGAACAAGTTATCTATTATGATTACATAGGGTGTGTAAGATGGTTAAAATTACACTAAGAATTATGCATGTCAATTCATACATAAACCTATGCTAGCATGGCAAGTTCTAAACCTTTATATTCACTTTCGCTTCAATAGAGATTAAAAAACAATCTTAGATGTTAGCTATGCATCAAAGACGAATAAGCACAACCAAAACTAGGAAATCATAAATCACCACACACTAAATATTTAAAACAATCAACTATTGAAATCCATAAATAAATCCGCTAGAACCCCAAGACAACGATTAGTTTATGATCGAACGCATCGTCACCATGGGTTCCAATGAAAACATGATAATAATAAGTTCAGAATACTACGCAAGAATATATAAAAGTACTAGGGTTTAGAACAAGAAAAAACAATAATACAAAAGTATCACCTAAATCGAAGAATACAAAAGAATGAACTAATTCTTCTTCTCCTTAGTCGTCTCGTGTACTCTAGGTCTTCTTAATGTTCTCCCTGGCTTCCTTTCTTATTAAAAACGTCTTTTTTTCTTTTATATATAGGCCCCACGATCACATAGACTCTCCAAATCTTCAAATCAGAGTAGAAATAGGATTCTGCAGCTTTTAACTGGCGCGAGCATGCTGCTTCTCTGGAACACAAGGCGTGGGCGTGCTTGGTTGGGCGCGGGCGCACTGATCTTCTAGATAATTTTCTGCATTTTCTTGTTTTGTGCTCTGATCTTCGTGCAATCTTCCGCAACTCAATTCCTGACCTCTTATTAGCATAAAATCATTATAAAGCTCCTTTCCACCTCTGACTAATGCCCTACAATGACTCAACAAAAAACACATAAAAACACCAAATACTTGAGTTCAAAACACCAACTTAAGCCGATATGAAGCATTCCAAGTGGATATAAATTACACTTATCACACTCCCAAACTTAAATTGATGCGTGTCCTCAAGCATAAACAGACTCAATAATAAAAATACAACTAATGCAAGAATGCAATTAATATGAATATGCAACGATCCCCTTGGAATAACCATAACCAATCAACAAGCAAATGTCTCTAAGACTGCAATTACTCGAAACAGAGTTCAACTAAACCCCATAAAACAATTTACGAACAAGAAATGTGTGTGTGTGTAATGCTTAACAGATATACTCTCCATACTAGATCAATAATCATATCTTATTCTTCACCAAAATAATCACAAGTTTATAAATAGAATGAATGTTAAACACATAATGACTCAAAACACCTCAATTTTACTAGAGTTAGACAAGGATTCATGCTATAATATAGAACACATCACAAAGCAAATGCTTATTTGACTGTGCAATGAATGAGGTCCCAAAAGATTTATACAATAATACCCATATAGCGAGCGTTAGGTGAGCGGATCCCAGACTATAAAAGCCTTAGGTCACTAGGCACAAAGTCCCCTAGAACTTAATAACTCGAGTATTAAAGAGCTCACCCTTGGTCAATTCTGCATATACTAACACATAACAACACATATTTTTTCTATTTTTCTCTATTTTTTTTTTCACTGATTTCTGAATGAGTGTGTTTCGCTCCATCTCATTCAACCCTAGACTACTCATAAAAATGAGCTGGCTACTAGCCATTTGACTCCTAGCTTTATTCACAATAATCAATGAAATCCAAGATTTCCCCCCAGTTTAAAAATCAGCGTTCCTACGTCATTACGGGATTAGCAAAAATTCTAAATATAACCAAGTGATTCAATTTCAACAACAAGTATGATCATGATCTAGTTCAAAAACAACCTATAAGACTTGTGAATTTTTTTTTCTGGGCATGCAAATCAATTCATTAGGACTTAATCATCCCTCTATTAGACATCACTACACTCAAATCAACATCAACCTAGCAATCGGAAATAGCTCATCCTACGTGATCATGTTATATGCATGCGAATGCAACTAAATGGACTCACATACAAACACGAACAAATATGCAAAATAAAAATGCAAAAAACTATACGAACAATTATGTAAAAATATGAATAAACTACAACTAATCATGCAATATGAATCTATATGAACACACACACACACACACTACTAATCCTAACATTATCACCCCCAAACATAACATTTTCAATATCCTCATTGAAGGTAATAATAAGGATACAAGGCATACCTAGTCGTCGTCAGGATCACCCTCCTCGGGTGGAGTATCAGGTGGCGGGTATACAGATCCAGCTTAAAATACAAGCCAATCGACCTCGACACCAGTGGCCTAGAATGTGAATGTCGTGCATCGCATCCATGCACCTAGCCAATTGCATGTACTGCACATATCCATGTCTAGAACTATCCCCTGTCTGCTGAGCACGAGAAGATCTAGCGGCTCCATGAGAGGATCTAGTAGTTGCCTGTTGTGCCTGAGAAGAACCCCCAGCATAAGTTTGATCAGCTGGCTGGCCACCTGGTAAATGATCATATAAGTAACCCCAACCCTTCTCATCGGCTTTACCGCCATACCACTCCTTCAGTTATTGAATCGTAGAGCTATCAATGGGAGCACTCGGCATCTGTAGCTGCTCATGCTCAGGCCACCGAACACCAACCGAAGCACATGGCTTCGTAACATGGAGGTATGAGGAATCTCCCCCATGGTCCCTCTCACATAAAGCACAGCATACTCTGATGAATCACAAAGTCGAGATCCACATACTCTTCATTCAAAATCCCCCATAGCAGAATAACACGATCCACGGTAACCTCATACGAATGCGAAGATAGCATAATATTAGCACACACAAACAGGTTCCAAGCCCTAGCATACCTGTTCATACACGAAGCAGGAAAAGTAAGCGGCTCAATCGTGCCCGCCTTGCACTTCCACTCTGTGCCTGGAACACATAACTCTGCCACAATATAATCCAAGTCTAAATCATCCCTAGTCTTCTGCCCCCAATCCTAAGCAATCGGAAGTCTCGCGGGTTTATTGATAACCCGATGAATAACGTCAGGAGTATAATTAACAGTCAACCCATGAACTACAGAAAACCCATTCTTGTCCTCCTTAGCATTTGCATAAAATTCCCGCACAATGCTCAACGGGACTATAGCGGGTATCTCGCAGAAAGTCTGTCAACCCATCTCAACAATCATCTCCAAAAGCTTTTCATCCTTAGCCGTGGGTAAAAAACCCCTCTCCTTCGCAACTGGTTTAGACATCAATCAGGTAAACTTTGTCTGTGCCTCCGGAGAAGAAAATATGTTCGTCGTGCCTCCCACACTGGAATCCACGGTAGCCGAGGGATTAGTGCTACTACTACCTGCGGTTCTCGCTCTTTCGGGTGCCATAACAATAATAGAATAGAGATTAAAGCGTTTGAATTGTGTTGGAGGAGCTAGGGTTTTGTGAGAATAGAAGATGTATGTATATATCAAGATGTGATGTATATATATATAAGAGAGGTATAGGATGGGTGTGGGTTAGAAGTGTTTAGGGTGTAGAATTAGGGTAAATTTCGGGTTGGGCTTGAGTTGTAACTGATTTTTCTATTTTTCTCTCTCTTTCTTTTCTTTTCCAAACAGGTCGTACGACGACCCTGCTTCAAGCGCAGGTGCTCCGTGCTTCTGTAAAAAATTTCATTTTTTAAATTTTTTTTCTTTCAAAGCTACTATACAAAAAAACATGGGTTGCCTCCCACAAAGCGCTTGGTTTACGTTGCTAGCATGACGTGAAACTTCGATATCATGTTGTCGCAAGAACGACATTGACCACCTCACGGTTCACCGTATCACCATAGTAATGCTTCAACCTCTGCCCATTTACTTTTAACGCTTGGTCCAGATGCTTATCAAAAATCTCCACGGCTCCATGTGGAAAAACAATTTTGACAATGAACGGACCTGACCACCTCGACTTAAGCTATCCTGGAAAAATTCAGAGATGAGAGTTGAATAATAGAACTTGTTGACCAGGCACAAATGACTTTCACACTAACCTCCTATCATGCCATCTTTTGACCTTCTCCTTGTATACTTTATTATTCTCATAAGCCTGAAGACGGAACTCATCTAGTTCATTAAGTTGAAGCATTCTCTTCTCTCCAGCAGCTGCCATGTCCAAATTCAGCTTCTTCAAAGCCCAATACGCTTTATGCTCTAACTCCGTAGGCAAATGAGACGCCTTCCCATACACCAACTGGAAAGGAGACAAGCCTAGAGGAGTCTTGAATGCTATTTTATAGGCCTAAACAGCTTCATCGAGCTTCAACGACCAATCCTTCCTTGATGGACTCACAACCTTTTCCAAGATTCGTTTAATCTCTCGGTTAGACACTTCAGCTTGCCCATTAGTTTGAGGATGGTAGGATGTGGCAACATGATGATTCACATGATACCTTGCCATCAATTTCGTGAACTTGCGATTACAAAAATGTGATCCCTCATCGCTGATTATGACCCTTGGAGTACCGAAACGTGAGAATATCTGCTTATGAAGAAAATTTATCACCACCTTAGCATCGTTGGTTGGTAAAGCTTTAACCTCAACCCATTTAAACACATAATCCACCACCAAAAGAATATACAGATTGTTGCATGACGAGACAAATGGCGCCATGAAGTCGATTGCCCAAACATCAAAAATCTCAACTTCGAGCGTGAGCGCACCGTGCTTCTGTAAAAAAATTCATTTTTTGATTTATTTTCTTTCAAAGCTACTATACAACAAAGCATGGGTTGCCTCCCATAAAGCGCTTGGTTTACGTCGCTAGCTTGACGTGAAACTTCGATATCATGTTGTCACAAGAACGACGCTCACCACCTCACGGTTCACCGTATCACCATAGTAATACTTCAACCTCTGCCCATTTAATTTGAACGCTTGGTCCGGATGCTTATCAAAAATCTCCACGGCTCCATGTGGAAAAACAATTTTGACAATGAACGGACCTGACCACCTCGACTTAAGCTATCCTGGAAAAAGTCGGAGATGAGAGTTGAACAATAGAACTTGCTGACCAGGCACAAATGACTTGCACACTAACATCCTATCATGCCATCTCTTGACCTTCTCCTTGTATACTTTATTATTCTCATAAGCCTGAAGACGGAACTCATCTAGTTCATTAAGTTGAAGCATTCTCTTCTCTCCAGCAGCTGCCATGTCCAGATTCAGCTTCTTCAAAGCCCAATACGCTTTATACTCTAACTCCGTAGGCAAATGAGACGCCTTCCCATACACCAACTGGAAAGGAGACAAGCCTAGAGGAGTCTTGAATGCTGTTCTATAGGCCCAAACAGCTTCATCGAGCTTCAACGACCAATCCTTCCTTGATGGACTCACAACCTTTTCCAAGATTCGTTTAATCTCTCGGTTAGACACTTCAGCTTGCCCATTAGTTTGAGGATGGTAGGATGTGGCAACATGATGATTCACATGATACCTTTCCATCAATGCCGTAAACTTGCGATTACAAAAATGTGATCCCTCATCGCTGATTATGACCCTTGGAGTACCGAAACGTGTGAATATCTGCTTATGAAGAAAATTTATCACCACCTTAGCATCGTTGGTTGGCAAAGCTTTAACCTCAACCCATTTAAACACATAATCCACCACCAAAAGAATATACTGATTGTTACATGACGAGACAAATGGCGCCATGAAGTCGATTCCCCAAACATCAAAAATCTCAACTTCTAGAAGCACATTAAGAGGCATCTCGTGTCTCTTGGACATATTACCAACCCTTTGGCAGCGATCACATCTCAACACGAACTGATGAGCATCTTTAAATAACGTAGGCCAGAAAATCCTGCTTGAAGGATACATGCAGCTATTTTCTCTCCACCATATTGGCCACCATACCCAGTAGAGTGACAATCTCTCAAGATACCCTCCGTCTCACTATACGGGATGCACCTCCTGATAATCTGATCTGCTCCCTGTTTGAATAAGAATGGCTCATCCCACCGATACCACTTCACCTCATGTAAAAATTTCTTCCTTTGAGCATAAGAGAGTTCTGGGGGAATAACGTTACTCACAAGATAGTTCACAATGTCTGCAAACAATGGTTCATCTTCTTGCACCCTAAAAAGTTGCTCATCGAGAAAAGATTATTTGATCAATGTCTTATCTTGTGAAGCCTTACCTTGATCTTCCAGTCATGAGAGATGATCCGCTACCTGATTTTCTGTACCTTTCCTATCTTTGATTTCCAGCTTGAAATCCTGAAGCAATAGAATCCATCGAATCAAATGAGGTTTTGAATCTTTCTTCAGGACCAGATATCGAATAGCAGCATGATCAGTGAAAACTGTCACTTTTATCCCAAGCAAATAAGATCGAAATTTCTGAAAACCATAGACAATCGCCAAGAGCTCCTTCTCTGTAGTAGTGTAATTCAGCTGAGCACCATTGAGAGTTTTACTAGTATAGTAAACCACATGGAAAATATTCCTCTTCCTATGGCCAAGAACTGTAAAATCACTAGCATCACACATCATCTCGAAGGGCTCATTCCAATCAGGTGCAGTAATAACAAGTGTTATAGTCAAACTCTTCTTCAAGCTCTCAAATGCAGCCAAACATTCTTCATTAAATTTGAAGGGAACATCCTTCTCCAATAGATTGTACAAGGGTTTAGATATTTTGGAGAAGTTTTTGATGAATCGCCAATAAAAACCCGCATGACCAAGAAAATTGCGGACTCCCTTAACTGAGATTGGTGGAGGAAGATTTTTAATAACCCCCACCTTGGCCTTATCCACTTCAAGACCCTTTCTAGACACCTTTTTCCAAAGAATGATACCCTGTTGCACCATGAAGTGACATTTTTCCCAGTTGAGCACCAGATTGGTCTCAACACAGCTTTTCAGTACCAAGCCAAGATTATGCAAGCACTCATCATAAGAAGTCCCGAAAATAGAGAAGTTATCCATGAACACCTCCATATTAGTGCCAATTATATTAGGGAATATGGACATCATGCATCTGTGAAAAGTAACAGGTGCAACACAAAGTCCGAAAGAAACTCGACGGAAAGTGAAAGTGCCAAAAGGACAAGTAAAGGTGGTCTTCTCCTGATCTTCTGGGGCAATGCAAATCTGATTATAGCCCGAGTACCCATCCAGAAGACAATAATACTCATGATCAGCCAACCTGTTAAGCATTTGATCAATGAATGGAACCGGAAAATGATCCTTCCTGCTGGCTTTATTCAGCTTCCGATAATCCATGCATACTCTCCATCCTGTGACTGTCCGAGTAGGAATGAGCTCATTTTTTTCATTAGCAACAACTGTAATGCCTCCTTTCTTAGGCAAACACTACACTGGGCTCAACCATGAACTGTCAGAAATCGGATAGATGATCCCTGCATCCAGCCATTTAAGAATTTCCTTCTTCACAACCTCTTTAATGATAGGATTGAGTCTTCTCTGTTGTTCAACTGTTGGCTTACTTCCTTCCTCAAGCAGAATTTTATGCATGCAATAAGAAGGGCCGATTCCCTTGATATCTGCTATAGTCCATCTGATCGCTGATTTAAACTCTCTTAGAACTTGCAAGAGCTTGTCTTCATCACTACCTGAAAGGTCAGATGTAATAATAACAGGCAAAGTAGATGCATCACCTAAAAAACCATACCTCAAATGATCAGGCAGTGGTTTGAGCTCAAGTATATGAGCTTTCTCAATAGATGGCTTAAGACGCTCCTGAGAATTTTTAAGCTCTGTTAATCCGAGAGACTCGAATGGCAAGTATAATCTCCTTTTCCATAGAGAAGCATTCAAATACTGTAGCTGCTCTGCCCCTTCTTCATCTTCAATATCAGATTCCCCTATTAAGGCTCTCTCTAAGGCGTCAGTCCTTAGCATTTGATTAAGCTCCGAAGTCACTATAAAGTCGACCAACTCTACCTTAAAGCACTCCTCTTCATCAGTAGGGAATTTCATTATATTGAAGACATTAAAGGTAACATCCTGATCCTGAACCCTCATAATAAGCTCACCCTTCTGCACATTGATCAGAGTTCGGCCTATAGCTAAGAATGGTCTTCCCAAGATAATGGGAATCTTCTTATCTTTTTTAAAGTCTAGAATGACAAAATCAGCAGGGAAGATGAGTTTATCCACCTTAACCAAGACATCCTCCACTACGCGTCGCAGATAAGTGATGGAACGGTCAGCCAGTTGCAAGGACATGTTTACCAGTTTGGATCAGGCAGACCAAGTTTCTTGAAAACGGACAAGGGCATCAGATTGATGCTAGCTCCCAAGTCACATAAACACTTATCAAAAGATAGACTGCCAATGGTACACGGTATCGTGAAGCTTCCTGGATCTTTAAGCTTAGGAGGTAGTTTCTGTTGTAGCACAGCAATGTACTCTTTCGTTAGAGCAACGGTTTCCAACTCCTCAAATTTTAGCTTCTGAGATAGAATACCTTTCATGAACTTAACATAGCTCGGTATTTGTTCTTGAGCTTCCGTGAAAGGTATGTTAATCTGCAACTTCTTGAAAACCTCCAGCAACTTAGCAAATTGCTTGTCAAACTTCTCCTTCTGAAGTCTTTTAGGATATGGGGGTTGCGGATATACTTGTTTGTCTCCTGTATTCTGCTCAGGAGGAGTGTTTTCAACTACTTTCTTTATCGGTTCAGCTTTTCCATCCTTTTTCTCAACAATCAGCAAAATTGTCATTTTCTAAAATTGGAGAGGGCGGGGGCGCGCTGCTATAGAGCGTGGGCGCGCTCTACTTCTGGAATTTTTTTCAGATTTTTCGTTTTGATGATTTTGGGGGCTCACGACCTTTGCAGACCTCAGGGTGATTGCCTTAAGTTGTTCTTTGACTTCTCTCTTGCCTGGATTGTCATCTGTGTCACTTGGAAGAGTTCCTTGAGGTCTGTTCAATAAGGCGTTGGCAATCTGCCCTATTTGATTCTCCAGAGTTTTGATAGAAATCGCTTGGCATTTGCACATAAGCCTCAACTCATCCAATTCAGATTTTTCATTCGAAGATGGACCGGCACCTCCGTGAGATTGTCGTTGCATCCCTGTGGCTGAAATTGCTGCCTTGGTGAAAACTATTATTGAAAACCAGGAGGATTGAATTGCTTGTTTTTGAACTGCTGGTATGGCTGTTGTGGCTGTTACATACCATCCTGATTATTTCTCCAGCTAAAGTTCACATGGTTGCGGTTGTTATGATGATAAGTGGCAGGAACAGGTTGCTGCGACCTCTGAAAGTTGCTCACAAACTGAGCTGATTCACTAGATATAGCACATTGTTCCATCACATGCGAACCTACACAAAGCTCACAAACACTGGTTATCTGATGAACACCATAGTTAGCCAGAGAATCTACCTTCATAGTCAACGCTTTTAGTTGAGTACCGATAGCCATAGCTGTATCCACCTCCAGAATTCCTGCTACCTTGCCTTGTGGTAGTCTCTGAGTTAGATTCTGATATTCATTCGCAGCCATCATCTCAATCAGCTCATAAGCTTCCTTTTTAGCTCTTAGCCCATAAGGCTCCACTGGATGCTGCATCGAGCATAGGTCTTGATTGTACTCGCTAACCATTATAAAAGCAATTGATCACCATCTAGTCAGGCATTCCATGATAAGGACACTTCCTAAGCATCTCCTTGTAGCGCTCCCAAGCTTCACATAGAGATTCACCTGATTGCTGCGTAAATTGAGTAAGTGCATTCCTGATTGCAGCTGTCTTTGTCATAGGGAAAAATTTAGTAAGGAATTTCTGAGCAAGATCCTCCCAAGTTGCAATAGAACCAGCGGGTAGAGAGTGTAACCAGATCTTACCTTTATCCCTCAGAGAGAATGGGAAAAATCTCAGTTTCACATCATCTTCAGAAATATTATAGAACATGAAGGTGTTGCAGATCTCAATGAAATCCCTAATGTGCATATTGGGATCTTCCGTTGGAGAACCCCCAAACTGTACTGAATTCTGTACCATTTGAATCATGCCAGGCTTGATCTCAAAGGTATTAGCTGCGATAGCTGGCCTGAC